>NW_028261381.1:118961282-119124282 GCF_051295495.1 Thamnophis sirtalis | reverse complement strand
CCACAAATACTTAAAGATATTTTTCAATCACCTAGAGAAATTTTTTTTTGCTAGAGCCCCTCTTGAGGTAAATTCACTGAATAACAACCAAGAAGATAACCTTTTAAATTATCTCCAGAAGATAGGCTTAAGATACAGAAGGATCTTGACAAACTTGAACATTGGGCTCTATCTAACAAAATGAAATTCAATTGTGAAAAAAACAAAGTTCTACATTTAGGCAAGAAAAACAAAATGCACAGGTACAGTATATGTGGTACCTTGCTCAATAGTAGTAACTGTGAGAGGGATCTTGGAGTTCTAGTGGACAATCACTTAAATAGGAGCCAGCAATATGTAGCAGCTGCCAAAAAAGCCAACACAATTCTAGGCTGCATAAACAGAGGGATAGAATCAAGATCACGTGAAGTATTAATACCACTTTATAAAGCCTTGGTAAGGCCACACTTGGAACATTGCATTCGGTTTTGGTTGCCACGATGTAAAATTGAAGTTGAGACTCTATGAAGAGTGCAGAGAAGAGCCACAAAGATGATTAGGGGACTGGAGACTAAAACATGAGGAACGGTTGCAGGAACTGGGTATGTCTAGTTTAATGAAAAGAAGGACTAGGGGAGACATGATAGCAGTGTTCCAATATCTGAGAGGTTGCCACAAAGAAGAGGAAGTCAAGCTATTCTCCAAAGCACCTGAGGGTAGAACAAAAAGCAACAGGTGGAAACTAATCAAGGAGAGAAGCAACTTAGAACTGAGGAGAAATTTCCTGACAGTTAGAACAATTAATTAGTGGAACAACTTGCCTCCAGAAGTTGCGAATGCTCCAACACTGGAAGTTTTTAAGAAGATGTTGAATAACCATTTGTCTGATATGGTGTAGGGTTTCCTGCCTAAGCAGAAAGGTGTTGGACTAGAAGACCTCTAAGGCCCCTTCAAACTCTGTTATTCTATTCTATTCTAAATGTCTAAACATCTGATAAAGATTGTGTCGGTTTGGAAGATAACTAAGATCAACATTGCTGCTACTTGATGGGACCTTTTTCAATAGGCAACTGGACTTTCTGGTATTTCTTTGAAGACTCAGCTCAGATCTGAAGAAACTTCTTGGATGAGAAGTAAAGTGTCTTCAAAGAAAAATCAAAAAGTCCAGTTGCCTCTTGAAAAAGCACCTTTGGGACAAATGTGACCTGAATGATTGAGAATCTCCATAGACATTTACTTGATGGGGCATTCAAGAAAAATGTACAGATAGTCCTTGACTTAAAACAGTTTAATGATCATTCAAAGTTAGAAAACCACTGAAAAAAGTGACTTATGACAGTTTTTCAAACTTATGGCCATTGCAGCATCCCCATGGTCACATTGAATTGAATTTGAATTGAATTTATTAAAATTTATAGGCCGCCCTTTTCCCTGAGGGGACTCAGGGCGGCTTACAATCACAAGGGAGGGAAGTGCAACATCAAAAACAAAACAAAATGTGAACAAAGAAAAAAATAGTAAAACACAACTTTCGTTCAACAATCAAACACTCGGGCGGGTGAATTAGGAACCTATCCCCAGGCCTGCTGGGAGAGCCAGATCTTGAGGGCTGCGCGGAAGGTCTGGACGGTGGTGAGGGTACGGATCTCAGCGGGGAGATCGTTCCACAGGGTCGGAGCTGCAACAGAAAAGGCTCTCCTCCGTGTGGTCGCCAGTCGGCATTGACTGGCAGATGGAATTCGGAGGAGGCCCAGTCTGTGCGATCGAATTGGTCGAAGGGAGGTAATCGGCAGGAGGCGGTCTCTCAAGTATCCAGATCCACTACCATGGAGTGCTTTAAAGGTGGTCATCAGTACCCTGAAGCGCACCCGGAGACCAACAGGTAGCCAGTGCAGCTCGCGGAGGACAGGTGTAACGTGGGCGAACCGCGGTGCGCCCACTATCACTCGCGCGGCTGCATTCTGGACTAACTGTAGTCGCCGGATGCTCTTCAAGGGCAACCCCATGTAGAGCCCATTGCAGTATTCCAGTCTAGAGATCACAAGGGCTCGAGTGACTGTTGTGAGAGCCTCCCGGTCTAGGTAGGGCCGCAACTGGCGGACCAGGCGAACCTGGGCAAATGCCCCCCTGGTCACAGCTGACAGCTGGTGGTCAAAAGTCAGCTGTGGGTCCAGGAGGACTCCTAAGTTGCGGACCCTATCTGAGGGGTGTAAAATTTGACCCCCCAGCCTAAGTGTTGGTACATTAGCCAAATTATTGGGAGGGAAGCACAACAGCCACTCGGTCTTGTCCGGGTTGAGTACCAGTTTGTTAGCGCTCATCCAGTTCCTAACGGCCTCTAGACCCTGGTTCATCACGTCCACCGCTTCATTGAGTTGGCACGGGGCGGACAGATACAGTTGCGTATCGTCCGCATATTGGTGGTAATTTATCCCGTGCCTCCGAATGATCTCGCCCAGCGGTTTCATGTAAATGTTAAATAGTAGGGGGGATAAGACCGAACCCTGTGGCACCCCACATGTTAGGGGCCTCAGGGACGATCTCTGCCCCCCGACCAACACCGACTGCGACCTGTCCGAGAGGTAGGAGGAGAACCACTGTAAAACAGTGCCTCCCACTCCCACCTCCCGCAGTCGTCGCAGAAGGATACCATGGTCGATGGTATCGAAAGCCGCTGAGAGGTCAAGGAGAACCAGGATGGATGCATAGCCTCCATCTCTGGCCCTCCAGAGATCATCGGTCAATGCGACCAAAGCGGTTTCTGTGCTGTAACCAGGTCTGAAGCCGGACTGGAAGGGGTCAAGATAACTAGCTTCCTCCAAGGCCCGTTGAAGCTGGAAGGCCACCACCTTCTCAACAACCTTCCCGATAAAGGGGAGGTTGGAGACAGGACGGAAGTTGTTTAAAATGGCTGGATCCAAGGATGGTTTCTTCAGGAGGGGTCTCACCACCGCCGTTTTAAGTACGGCGGGGAAGTGCCCCTCCCGAAGGGAGGCGGTCACGACCGCCTGGATCCAGCCATGTGTCACCTCCCTGCTGTTGGCAACCAGCCAGGAGGGACACGGGTCCAGAATACAGGTGGAGGCACTTACAGCTCGAATGGCTTTGTCCACATCCCCAGAGGCAACATCCTGGAACTCAACCCAGAGATGATTTGCCAAGCGGTCCTCCTGTGTCTCGGCTGGATCTACTGCGGTGGAGTCCAAGTCCGACCGAAACCGAGCTATTTTGTCCGCCAAGAATTGAGCATAGTCCTCAGCCCTACCCTGCAAGGGGTCTCCCGCATCCCTCCTGTTAAGGAGGGAGCGGGTTATCCTAAACAGGGTGGCTGGGCATGACTTGGCGGACGCAACCAAGGCAGAAATGTATGATCTTTTGGCAGTTCTTAATGCTCGGACGTAGTCCTTGGTGCAGGTGGTTAGAAGTGCTCGGTTCGTCTCGGACTTATCGGACCTCCACTGGTGCTCTAGGCATCTCCTCCGGCGTTTCTTCTCCCGGAGCTCCTCGGTAAACCAAGGGGGCCTCCGGGATCCACTGACCCGGAGGGGCCGTAGTGGCGCAATCCGATCAAGAGACTCCGACGCCGCCGAGTGCCAGGCGGCAACCAGAGTCTCCGCCGAACTGTGGGCGAGAGTATCAGGAATGACCCCAAGCTCCGTCTGGAACCTCAATGGGTCCATAAGTCGCCTGGGGCGGAACCACCTGGTCGGTTCCTCCTCCCTACGGTGGGGGTTTGGCCTCCGGAAGTCAAGCCTCAGTAGGCAGTGGTCTGACCACGACAGGGGTATGACCTCATTACCCCTCAGACCAAGATCACACATCCACTGCTCCGAGAGGAATACGAGGTCGAGCATGTGACCCGCTGCATGGGTTGGGCCCCGAATTACCTGGGTCAAGCCCATGGCTGTCATGGAAGCCATGAACTCCTGCGCCCCATCAGAGCGTTCACCGAGCGATGGCAAATTGAAGTCCCCCAGAACTATAAGCCTGGGGAACTCAACTGCCAGCTCGGCTACTGACTCGAGGAGCGAGGGGAGGGATGCTGCAACGCAGTTGGGAGGCAGGTACGTTAGCAGCAAACCCACTTGACCCTTGAGGTCCAACTTTATCAGCAAAATTTGCTGATAAAATTTGATCAAAATTTGGACATTTGTCAACTGGTTCATATTTATAACAGTTGCAGTGCCTGGGATCATGTGATCCCTTTTACAACTTTCTGACATGCAAAATCAACGAGCAGCCAGATTCATTTAACAACTACTGTATCTTATTAACTTAATAGCTACAATGATTCACTTATCAACTGTGGTAAGAAAAGTTGTAAAATGGGGCAAAATTCACTTTAAAAATGTTTCCCTTAGCAACATAAATTCTGAGTTCAATTGTGATTGTAAGTTGAGGACTATCTGTATTGCCTTGTCCTCCTATTAATTTCCAAAGGATCAGACTATAATTCAAAAGTATACACAATCAGTGGGTCCTCTACAACAAAAACATTAAGTAAAGTAACTTCCACCCAAAAGGTAGCTGTTGTGGCATAAGACCACATAATAGGAACCAATACTGTACTTTGAAAATATCTGAAAAAAGTAGATGTAGCCACTAATTTCTCCCTTTAAAAAGATGTCAAATACATATTAAAATACTTTAGCTGAATTGTAATTTTAAATTATGATGTAAATTTCAGAAAGCTCTTTCACTGGAGTCCATGTACTAAATAGTTCGGGTCTTTTATTTTCTATTTCCCTACATCCCCAAACACTAAATTGAGTATTTTCCAAACCTCTGCTCCTGTAGGACTGTTATACAACTAGGTTGTAATCAGTATTCAAGACTGTTCATATTTAAATTCAGTGTAAACATCTGAAAAATATCTGTAAGCATCCTTAGGGCAGAATGTTATTGTCTCGGGACACCCTTAGTATTGTTCAGATAAATCTGGTTTTGAAAACATAGCCATCAAAGTCATCTGTTCAAACCAAGATCATCTTATGTACTGAAAGTTCCAAAAGCATCAATTAATTTTATGAAAGTTGATCTAAAACATTGAAGTATCTATAAATAGTTTATAAATTCTATAATTTATACTCTATAAATACCATAATATGTGCATCCCGGACCATTTATATTCTTTATCTAATATGTCAAACAATTAATCTCATTGCTCTAATTGTATTATGAGCAAAAAGATGCATAGCAAAGATAATGCTTTCATCCTTATTCTCCCATTGCCTTTTAAGAGTCCTGATCTTCTCTTGTTTGGCATGTCATCCTTTTTTTTTAAAAAAGGTCTCATTGAAGAAAAAAATGTGGTGGTGAAACAAAGAAGAATGGGGGCATCAAGAAGAGCTGAGGAAGCAGAATAAGATGAACAACAGGCTGAGAAGCAGAGAAGAACAGAGAAAGACTCCAAAGCTAAAGACCTAAAGGCAAGCTAAGGGGTGAGGAGGAGGAAGAAGAAGAGGAGGAGGAGGAGGAGATTGGAACTTATAGGAGCAACATTCTTTTCTCCTCGTCATTCAGTTGAAAATATCTGTACAGCTGACATTGTGAAAAACCCCAATTCAATTAATGTGATATTTTGTCACCAAACATTCACTATGTAGTGCCTCATAGGTTGGAATATTATAGTGCGACTGAATATGACTGGGAGGGGATATGTGAAGACAGCAACGGATCCTGGAAACAGAGATAGTAAAGAACCATAACAAATGTGCTAAACCTTAGAATCTTGGTATTTAAGGAACAATAATGTGCCATCTGTCAGTGCACAGCCAGAGACAATTTGAACATCAAACATCAAATGTCTTCATGGCTAACAGTTAGGTATAGCGAATAAGATTTAGCCTTTTGATGCTGTGGTCTTTCATTCAGTTCATTTTACACTTTCCGGGATCTAGCATATGATTTCTTTCCCCTGCTTTTAGAAAGTGTGTGTGATGAGAATGGAAGATGAAGACCTTGGGCTGAGAGAATCTATTGCATAAATTCTAAAGATGAGGGAATTATATAGCAAGAATCAAAATACCAGAGATATTATGAAAGACCTTTCTGGAGACAGCCAGTTTGAAGTAGTGGTTAAGGAATTAGGCTAGAAACTGGGAGAGTGGGAGTTCTATTTCCACTTGAGGCACAAAGCCAGCTGGTGACCTTCATTCAGTACTCTCTCTTGACTCTGGGATGCCAGCAATGGCAAACTATTTCTGAACTCTGGCTTAAAAAAAAAACCTGCAGGGACTCAAAGCCATTAAAAAAAGCATATTTTGAAATCCTGGCTTAAGCGCTGATTTCCAGAACTGGAAAAATGCCTAGAACCAGAAAATGAAGCTTGGTTTCAAGAATGTGGCATAGCCCACCCAAGGCTTAGCATCAGTGGTGAACCAGGCTAGGTGGACATAGTATCAGAAGATGTTCCTTTAGGAAGCAAGCAAGACTCTTCTCCCCCAAAGTATCCATTTCAGAGGTGGTATTCAGCCAGTTCTGACAGGTTCTCAAGAACTGGTAGCGGAAATTTTGAGTACTTCAGAGAACCGGCAAATAGGCTGCCCCTGCTGTCTTCCACCAGCCTAGCTGATCTTCTTGTGTTGCCCTGAACAGGAGAACGGAGCTGGAAAGTAGGTTAATAGGGTGGGGAGGGAATGGGAATTTCACAGTATCCTTCCCCTGCGGCACCCAAAAAGCCACGACATACCCACAAAGCCACACCCACACAATCAGTAGTATAAAAAAAATGAATCCCATCACTGATCCATTTACTATAACCATCCTGATTAGAGTGCAGTGCCTGCATTTCTTAAGCTTATTTGCAGTTCCAAATTCACTTCTAGATTAAGCACATATAGCATCCTCATTCAGACATGAAGTTATCCAGTGCATACTGCATATGGTTGCCCAGATAAACCTGTCTTTCTCCATTAACATTGCTTTATATTGCAATTCTGCATTCCCAGAAGGAAGTCAAGGACATTTGAGTTTTGACAGAGACTGGCAGGGATTATCTTAAACAAGGCTAGGCTAAGCACCGTATATGTGATAAGAACAGAATAAGCATTACTAACAGAATGCTAAAATACATTTAATCTTTCTCAATTCCTGTTACTGGATAGCAATTAATAAAAGCTGCATTAAAGGAGATTTTGGAAGCTGAGTGTCTCATTCCTATACAGAAGTCATGCAACTTTGTGATAATGTCATAAACATGAATGCCTAAGTAAATTTCTCTTGTATGAATCATGGTCTGTAACCAACTTTGAAATACAGCTATTGTCATAATACAATACAGACGCTTTTCAGTTCCTTTCTCTTTGGAATTTTTACTTACAATTGTTTCTTTAGTTCATTACCAAAGTTAAAAGAAACCATATAATGACAGAGTTTAATATCTGTAGGTATGTAGGAAAAGAGTTGGAAAAAAAATTGAGAGACAAATGCGTAAGAACTAGTTTAAGCAAGTTTTGTGCTGCTATCAGATTTTATGTTCTTTTCACCAAAGCTAAGATATGATCTGCTATATTTCTATACAATCTGACACATTTATGAATAGCTCAGTCTGAAATGAATACAGTTGTGACAGGTTGTGCAGTCTGAATCTAGTTAATTTTAAATTGCGCTGCTCCTCAATCCCACACATAAAGAGAACAAGAGGGGGAAAAGAGAGTGATTTTCTCTTGAGGAATTACTATCCATTCAACTCACCATGGCATCTTTCAGAGTCAGTGTTATACTTATTAATATTGCAGCAATTCTAAACATTCAAGTGCACCAAACTTACAATGAGATTAAAATTCAACTTTTTAGAAAAAAATACATTGGTGCTTCATACATACATGGACATAATGATTTTTTTTTCAATATTGGAGACCTACATTGGTTGTAATGCATTTTGGTTCTTAAAAATAACTAGATAGTTCTCTTTTCATATACAGTACTTTGTAAAGTACAACTCTCTAATTCACAAAGTCCCCAACACGAAAGCCTCTTTGCTTTCAAATGTGATCTTAGGAATACAATAGAAGCTATCTAGGCCAGTTGTTTATGCAGTTAATTTATATCTCTACATTGTATTTGCACACACATTTGTTGATCTATTGCTTTTTATTATTTTTAATTCCTAGAGACCCCCTTAATAATGCAGAAATCCACTGATTCCAATGGGTCATGTTTAGCTCTTAAAACCTTTCAAGTTATTGTCATTCCTTATATGCTCTCCTATCTTATACTCTGCCATTATAGTTCTTATAATTAGAATATTGATATTAAATATAGTTTAGCAGTAGATTTTCATGACATATGATTTCAAATTTTATGTTAGCTATTTTTATTTATCTTCAGTTATTATTCTATAGTTTCACCAAATTGTAAAAATCATTTTTACAGTTACTTGGGTATTTAAAATCTTAAACTTGCAATCTTAAGTGATATTGGTTTTGCACTGTTAAAGTTTGTATTAATCATCAATGTTTTAATCATTTTTATAGTCTACACTGAAGGCTAGACTAGTACCACAATGGGACAGTTGTAAGTTTATTCTTGAATATACAGTTATGGTGGTGTTGAATGAAATAAAGAGATTTGCTATTTAAGCTATCACGACCTGCTCTATGCAGGTGTCTAGATAAAGCATCTGGTTTCCAACAGCTGGTGATGAGAAGCCTTCCATTTCCCTATATAATTTGTTCTCCTGACAAACCATTGTTAATAGTAGGAAGTTTTTCTGAACGCTCTGTCAGAATCTACTTTCTTGCAACTTAAATCCATTAGTCTGAGTAATGGACTCTAGAGCAATAAATAAAAGGTCTTTACCTTCTTCTTTGTTACATCCATTCAGATATATAAATCATTCTATCAAATATCCCATTTGTTTTCTTTTCTCAGAACTAAATATTCACAGTTCCCTCAGGCTTTCTTCATAAGACTTTGAAGTACATTTATTAACCTTTTGCATTTTTGTCTCAGTTTTTTAAAAAGGGTGATATCCAGGATTGGGCACAATATTTAAGGTGGGGGTCTAATCAGTGTGGAACATACTTATCATGATTTAAAAACTATACAACCTAAATAAGGATTAAGGTTTTTTTCTATTTGTAAATGTCATGCAAAATGTCATACAAATGTCAAGATACTTCTTGTCTAATTAGGATATCTATGAACAAACTCTTCTGCCTTTTGCCAAACATACATAAAAGGACAGCTCAGTCAGTAGAGGAGGTTGTTGTGAATATGGTTGGTACTTTATTTCTGCTGTATGGACTGAAATGAATTCAGACACAGTCAGAAGCAGCATCTGCTACCAAGGAACCAGCAGGATCAAGAGAGAGTCATCTGCAGAGCAGTCTGGCTGGTGAGAAGACTGCAGCATTTGGGAAGGACACCCAAGGAGTCAATAACAAAGGCCTGACCAAAGTGGAATTTCAAAAACTTCTCAAAAGTTTCCTTCTCTTTTCTTCCTCCTCCCCTTCTCCTCTCTAGACTAAAATCAAAAGTAAAAGTCCTCAAAGTAGCTGTTTAACAAAACCAGTTCATTAAATTAATAAGGAACATCTATATAAAGGAGGTGTGCGTACTACTACTACTACTACTACTACTACTACTAGTAGTAGTAGTAGTAGTAGTAGTAGTAAAATTGTAAAAAAAATCCATAGAGGAGTATTATATACATGTAGTTTGCTAAGTGGAGACCACTTTACATAACTAGGAAGCAGACTATTCCTTGAAAAGCACATTGAACATTACTATAGTTTGGAGAAGAACAGTATGCATGTGTCTGGAAAGTTCCATTCTCTTTTCTCATCTTCTGATAGTCACATAGAGTCAGACTCTGACTCAACTGAACCAGTGGAATACCAGTCGCAGGAGACACCAAGCCAGTAATCACTCAAAAATGATCACACACAAGCACTATCAGAACAGCTGGAGCAGTCATGGCCTTCACCCCTTGGACTTGGTATTGCGGAGCAAAGCTCAGCGAGGATTCTTGCTAAGAGAGTAATCATCCTAATTAAAGATAACCAGCTCTCACTTGACTTAAGAGGCAGCCTTGACCCATTTCTCTAGAAATGACCATCTAATGGACTTCTAGGAGAAGTATGACAAACTAAAGATGGCTCTGTGAAAGTGGAGATGATAACTGCAGCATAGACCAAGGAAGTAGTGAGTAGACCACTTCCTTGGAACCTGTCCAGTTAAGAGAATGGGAGATCTCCCAGCTGTGCTTCAGATAGCTGTTTGTCATGAGAAGAATGTAGGACAATAGTTTTCCCTCAGGTTTGTGAGCTGGGAAATGACGGGAATAGCCATCTTGCTGAGGACTGTGGAGACTACATTAGAAACTAAGAGTGGGGACAACTTGGACACTACTTTCACCAATCACACTTTCTATCCCTTTTGAAATTGCTCATTAACCATTTCTAAGTTATTACACACCTTCAGACTGACAAGTTTCAAAATGCTGGATGGGTCTGCCTATAATCCTGAAATGAAACAAAATTTTACTCATAAGCCCAAAATTTAAAGAATCTGGGCAGCAAAACAGCAAAAAGCTAAATAGGATGTAAATCTTTGAAAGTAAATGGAGTCAGGGTCCTGATAAAATTGGAATATTGAAACTTTTACAATAAGATCTTGGAATAAATTATAAAGGGCAAACAGCTTCTCATGGGAAATAGACTTTGTTTTGGTTTTTATAAGACAAAACAAAGTTAAACAATTGCTTGATTCCAAAACTGAACACTAAAAAGGAAATGTTTAGGAGAAGGAAAGATTTATAAGCTTGTAAAATGGTGCAAAGTAGTATGACAACAGAAAGCAGACACTGAAAGAGACTCTTGGAGAATGGAATCAGGAAATAGTAGCAACAATATCAACAATGTCAGGAATTGCTTCAATTGATAGATTATGTCCAAAAGAAGTTATTGAAGAAATGACAGATATAGAATACAATTTATCTGAAAAGATAGAGATGGTAGTCAAAGTGGATTTACAATTGACAGAGTAAAATAGTGATTTAGAAAAAAAAATGTTTCATTAGAGCTACAAAAATGAACTGGCTGAGGTTTTAAAATTAAACAGGAAATACAAATAACACCTTAAGAGAGTGACCTGGATAATTTTTTTCCTACTGGATTTACAAAAGAAGTTTGTTAAAGCCTTGAAGAACTCTGTATGATGAGGCATGGGGGGGGGGGGGAGGAAGAGAAAATCAAATCCCATGAGAATACTTGAATGAATGAAAGATAAAGACTTGGAAGTAAAAGGAACAAAAAGAAAGTTGGTTTATTTGATCAAGGTTAAAACAAATTAGGTTGTTACTTCTGGTAATCCTTTATGGACTTTTTGCTGACACCAGGACTGAAGTTACAGATACTTTATAAAAGATTTGCTAACATTAACAAATTTATCTAGCTATTATATATATATATCCCACAGCCTATTGTAAAATCATGGATTTTAAAAATGTGATATGGTTATTCTAATAAAACTTTTGTTTCTAAGAAATGTAAGGCAGTGATGCAATTACCATCATGTTTCTAAAGTGCTTAAAATGATAGGAGCATTTTCCCTTTTTTTAGGTCAAATTTTCTCAGATTTCTCAAAAATACAAGTAGTCCTTAACTTAGGACCATTTCTTTAATGATGGTTTGAAGTTACAATCAATGTAATCAATGGATGACTACATGAAACGTCTCAGTGCTACTATTACTTCCCATGTCTGTAACTATGAATTGATACTACATATTAGCAGAGTAGAAAGGCCAAGAGGATTGAAAAAGAGAGGAATACAAAAGTTCATAATAGTGTGCAGAGTGAGATTTTTAAAAATTGTTCCATCCCTCTATCTCACATATACATAAACACACACATACATAGACATCATTTTATATTGGTTCTGGTGAAGATATTGAATTCTTACAGTCAGGCTACAGTAATTTATGCTTTTAAAGTAATATAACTGTAGCAACTTGAATAATGTTTCCATTGGGAATGAAAAATATAGCTATATGTTTTATATGTTTTGTAATAATTACACTATGTCTTCCTTTTATACTCCCATGGTGATACATAATTAAAAAGTAGAAATTAATCACTTTGGGAAAACATCAATTTTTTATCGAAGAACCATTTTGTTCATTCACCACCTTGCCTTCTCCTTTCTTTTTAAAGAAACTTCTAACATATTACAAGACTAATTTAAAAAAATAAGATAAATCCTAAACTACTTTCTAATAAAGGTTATGATTTTGGAGGTCAACTTGTGTTGAAACATGCAGCAGATTGGAATTTCTTTGGTCTAACAATTTTGTTATTTATGAATGAGTGCTCAGATGTCAATCCTTCAAGATTGTCCTGACCAAGAGTACATTCTTACACAGATTAAAGCAACGTGGATTAGGATTTCATTTGTTTAATTTTTGCTAACTTTAAGCTTTAATGTAGGATCTAAGGTAAAGGTAAAGGTTCCCCTCGCACATATGTACTAGTCATTCCCGACTCTAGGGGGCGGTGCTCCTCTCCCTTTCAAAGCCGAAGAGCCAGCACTGTCCGAATGTCTCCATGGTCATGTGGCCAGCATGACTAAATGCCGAAGGTGCGTGGAACGCTATTAACTTCCCACTAAAGGTGGTTCCTATTTTTCTACTTGCATTATTTACATGCTTTCGAACTGCTATGTTGGCAGAAGCTGGGACAAGTAACGGGAGCTCACTCCGTTACGCGGCACTAGGGATTTGAACCTCTGAACTGCCGATTTTCTGATCGACAAGCTCAGCTTCTTAGCCACTGAGCCACCAGGTCCCTTAGTGTAGGATCTAGATTTGGAATAATTACATTGTTCAGATGCACTCTTAATAAAGGGGACAGTGCAAAATCATTATTACTGTTTTTTTTAATGCTATCGTGGGTAGAATGTAAGGGCTAGGGAAAAGATCTAAGGTAAGAATAGGGAATCTCCCAGAGACTGTGGAACAAATGCTAATGATCTCTTCTCCATTATTCCAGCCACCTTCCATTAAAAAAAATCAATTATACACATAACTTTCTATAACCTACATCACAAACTTGATGACTGTAGCCACTAATTATGTACATAGTGACCCTTTCTTTAGAGGAAGCTAGGCTTTCTTCGCTTAATTTTAATTAATTAAATTCTGTTAATAAGAGAAACCCAGTAGGCTGCAGAGCAAATTGCCAGCCTCAAGCATCTTCTGCAGTTTTCATAATGTTTTTGAAACATACACAGATTTGAGAACTTTTCTTAGGAACCAAAATGTTGGCTGGCTGATGCAGACCAATATCTGAAAACGTGTCTGTCCAAATACTGTCTAAAGTACTAAAAAGCATTCCTATGAACATGTGTGTATGTGTGCGAGTGTTAGATATATATTATTGAATCTGAAACTTTTAAATGCACTAAGAGATTGCAGACCATCCTAGGTCATTGTAGGATCAAAGAAAGAAGAGAAGTGGGAAAGGATGAGGAATTATTAAGATGTATCTAGTAATACATCTATAATAATATCTAGTAATAAAATGAGTTTCTCTTACTCCCAGTTCTGATGGGATTGCTGAAAGATCTATTTCAGTAATTGCCAGCCATCTAGCCACTTGAAAGAAACTACACTGTGCAGGTCTATTAACAAGTGTCAGTGAACATGCAGCTTCAGTTATAAGATAAGAATGACTCATCAGATGCAAATTAAATTTTCACTGTTTAAAAAGGAAAAGAGAAAAGCTAAATCTAAAAAGACATACTTGGAAGTAGACTGTTGTAACAAAGACTGATTTGCTTCTTTTTGCATTTAACTGTGCTATTTTTTTTCCTTTTTATAATTTTCATCCAGCCTAAATATAAGCTCCAGATGTATCTAGGAAATACAGAAACAGTACAGGTGAACATAATAGAATAATTCAGATCATGCCCTTCATGGTGAATAAAACTAGTACTTTAAACTTCAAATATACAATATCAAGATATCACTCTAAATTCACTAATGCCAATTAACTAAGCATCGGTTAGGTTCAAAGAAGATTAGAAAAGGTCCCTTAGCCATGGGGCAGGCTACAAATATGGTGAAATAATTACATAAACAAGGTAACAATTTGTCACGAGCTTCAGTTCTTAAGATGTGTTGCAGTACAAATCCCACCATCAATGGCCACCTTCTCCCAGCTTCATTTTTCCATTTCTTCTCCTTTTTGTGTTTGTGCTCTAGTCCACTTTGTACAAGATCAGGGGTGTATTTGTTTTTTTTTCTTTTTGCTCTCTCTGCTTGCTTTAACTTAATTGACTGACCCAAGGCACAATTTCTCAGTTTCCCATTCTTTCTACATTGCTCTAGTGTTCTTCACATACTAGGCAACCCTTACCATTTCCTTCCTTCTCTCTGTTGAACAGCAGTGGCAAACAGGTCAAAGCAAAGTGATGAGCAACATTTTTTCACCAACATCCTAGGATACCTTTTAGAATACATGGAATCCAGAGGCAGAGAGCAGACAGCTCCAGGTCAAGCAATTTGTTTCTAAAATTGGGCATTTCCTGTAGTAATACATTATAGGTACAGTAAGTGATGTATTAGGGCAGCAGCATCTGTGTTTTAGTCTAAGAAATTTTTAAAAAAACACTTGGATTTATTGTCCTTATAAACCTTAGTTTTTGAACAACCAACACTTGTTGAGTTGTTGATGTTGAGCCTAGTCATTTTCATTACCAAACTAGATAACAACAATGCAATGCAATGAAACATCCCAAGAAAACCATCAAGCTTAGTGAATGCCAAGAACCTGACAGTCAATCCCGAGTGACATATATATTCCCTACTATTGAAACAGCTCTTTTGTATAAAGACAGAGGCATGTAAGAAATTGCCCTAAAAGAAGTCAAAAACATTGAACATACCAGGAAACATGGGGTTGAACCTGTGTTAATTTACATGTAAAGTCATTCATCAGTTCTATAGATCTGAGAATGGAATGAAGTTGATCATGTCAAATATTTTGATACATGTTGATTTTCTATGAAAAAAAATTCAAACCCCTTATTGGATTGAAAGTCCATTTATAATTGGCCTTTGTGTTAAATGGGAAAAAATACTTTTCAAGAAGTCATTCTTGTAATTTCCCTTACTCAGTTCTGATATGCTGACTAAAGAATTTCTTGAAAATAAGCAATATTATTGCATATTATCAGTAATTTTTGGCAGCACATTATAAATGGTCTGTAAGCAAAATTCAGAAACATCAAATAAATGCATTTAATTGCCATTAACTCAGCATTGACAATGATACAATAATGAAACTGTAGGATAGAGTTACTCATTGATAGCTTTGCTATTTATAGTACGAATATTCTCTATCTTTTCTTGCTTCCTATTAAGACTATAACCCAAAAGCACCATTCTGGTAACTGTAGTTTTTTTGGAGGTTTTGTTTTGCTTCTCTTGAGATTAATAGAACATTTTATTCTACATTAGAACCCTCTGAAAAGCATTATCTTTAAATGGATGTTTGTGTATGCAATGGTTGCTAATTTTGGGCCCTCAACATCAGTTCTGAACATGAAGATGCACATTTTTAAAAGCCCAAATAAATAGCCCAACACACAAACAACTGCAAACTTCTTCATGGCTCAGAAAGCAGTTAAAAATCCAAGGATTGAATTTTGCACCTGGCAGTGGAGAAAAGTGATTGCCAAACCTGGTAGTAATCCTATTGTATTTGATTTCATTTCTAATTTAAATTAAAAAATGTTTTTATCTTGACCATGTTTCTTATTTTGATCATCTCTCTTTTTGAGAATGCAATCCATAATATACCACTCAAAGGCCACAGACAAGCCTTATCTCCCTCCCGCACAAAGTCACCTTGTGGAGGAGATGGCCAACATAAAAGATACATACATGTTTTCCACATGGATTGTTTTCGATTTCTCATACAAAGGTTGCTTGAAGTGATATGTTCTACTATTTGGCTATTTCATCAGCACCTAATTTGCCTTACGATTTCTAGGTAGGGATTTTTTTGCGGGGTGATGGGGGACATTTGAGTCTTGCCTGCTGACAATTGCCTCTAATGCTTTTGTTGGAAAGATCTGGGAGACTGGGCCAAGAGATCCAACTATGAGAATTGTTAGATAAAAGAAAACACAGCATGCTGTTTGATAGTGAGCAGGGCAATGACTCAGAAGATTTTGTCAATGTAGTCTTACAATTAGCTCATCTGGTTCTGATTCTCATCAGATTTGCTCTGGTAGGCTGAGTTTTTAACCTAATGCCTTAACCACTGATTTGAATTGGCTAGGTTATTATAAACATCTTAATGTGATAGCTTCATATCATAAATATTTAGAAAAGGATATTGTAAGATGAAATAACATTGCTGTATGCTTCAGAGATAGACAATTATATGGGCCATTGGTGGCTTCACAGCTGCACCTGGTCCAAAGACACAGTACTTCAGAAAAGTTGTGTGTTCAAGATTGCCTTGGTTAACTGAAGGACGATCTTTATCCAGGGATCAACAAATAAAGAGCCTACCTGTCAGTGAACTGAAAGTATTATGGAAGGTCATAAGAGGAATAAGAGGTCCCAGAGGTGGGATATACCCCTTTTTACTATGGTCAAAACTTCATCTTGGGAGAAAATGGACATGGAAGAAATGGAAAGAAGAAATTATTACCTTAATAGAATGAATAAAATGTGAAGCAGCTACTCAGAGAAGAACAATGAATGGTGTTGGTATAAATTAGATTCACTTATGTTTCTTCTTCTTTTTCCTTATTTCATATATTTAATTTGTTTACCTTCCTATTTCTTCCTCTTTTTGATCTGCATAAAGTTGCTTGCCCAAAGAAAACATTTATTGGCTGGATAAATGGATATTACTATTTATTGGCTGGATAGATAGATAAAAATCAGTGGTGGGTTACGACTGGTATGCCCTGGTATGGGCGTACTGGTACCTGTCGGGAGCATCGGGTACCGGTATGGTGGTCTGGAGGGCCCACCTGCCCACCCACGCTCCTTACCGGTATTTGAGCTCTTCGGCGCTTCCATGAACAGATTGTACAGCGCCCATGCAACGCTCCGCTGAGCAGCTGGAGCATCGTGGAGGTGTCAAGAAGCATTGCAGGAGGTAAGGATGCATGCATGTGCTGTGCGCACGCATGTGCACGCATGTTGCGCATGTGCACGCATGTTGCGCATGTGCACGCATGTTGCGCATGTTCATGTGGTGGACGCCCAGCCCCATTGTACTGTACCGGTTGCAACAGGATCCGGAACCCACCACTGATAGAAATGTACAGGTTTGCATATAGAAATGTGGTCAACTTTGTCATAATTATAAAAGCAAGTTATTCTGAGGATATCTTTAAAACACTAAAAATACACAGTTTTATATGATGATAAATGCTAACTTAGACACAATAAGTTACATTTATCAGAAAATAAGATGGAGAACAAATGATGGCATTAAACATACCTACAGCTGTTGAAAATGGGCAGCAAAGCTAAAATGCAAAAACCCAAATGCCTTGCCTGGCCAATATTGTAACAATTGTGTACTTAAAATTGCACAGCTATCTCTATAAAAGGGATAGTGTAGGAGGACATGACTCACTGCTTCTATATTTCACATCTCACAAAAGCAGCAATGTTGGACAACTGAGAAGTTATGATTATCTGCCCATCAACAGTGTTGAAGGAGAGATGTTTTACAGGGCTAACATGACAGCTTGGAATTGTTGCAATACTGCCATATTATAAAAGTGTACAAGCAGTTGTTGAATTTTCTAGAACACACTGCATATAAATAGCTGTGGGACAAACTTCTACCTGTTCATAAATCCACGTTGCAATTAAATTTGTAGTAGTTATTTCAGTGTTATTAAACTGTATGATAATGCACTGGAGAGACAAACCATAGAACCGATACAATTTCCCCATAATCATCTTCCAATATTAATGAGGCCAAATTTACTAGTGAAAGAATGAGATTTGGCTCTAGATTGGAAAAAAGAAAACCCTAGATTTCATCAAAAATAGCCTTTTTTTCTTTTTTAAAAGTAGCATTATTTCTACACCCCATTCCCTTGTGAAATAGTATATCACTCAAGAGTTGTATGGCCCTAACATTGATGGCCTTTTCTAAAGCAATAAAAACTTGTCTCTTTCCTGAGGATTGGAGCTTTGCCTGACCCAGTTTTTTTTTCTCTCCTTGCAGAGAAATTGGAGAGGAAAGGATTACAAAAGAGTAACTGGCACACAATGAGTAATGCACATTGAAAGCAATGAACTGAAGTGGCAGCCATGAGCAAACTATGCAACCAGTTTGGTGCCTTTCTCATTGTATGTTTCTTTACTCTCTTGTAATCCCTCCTTTCCAATCTCTAAAAATCAAGTAATTTCTGTAGGCAAACTCCCCTGTGTATGATTCAGTTTTTCTCCCCCTATGCCCCCCATTGACCAGAGATTTGAGTGGAAGGGATTAATAGAGAATAAGCAGGTAGGCAATGGGGAATGCTCCAGACTGTTTGTGTAACACACTAGCTATTAGCGCTGCCACATTGCTTTTTACATTCTATCTCCAATGAATGTAAATGCAAGCATTACTTCTATTATTATCCAATTATTCTGGTGTTGACTGTGGTCATGAAACAAAAACTACCTTTATAGATCTTTATATTGTGATATAATGGTGAATACATAATTAGGCATTTATTTTAGTCTGTTTCCTCCTGGTCGTGATAAAATAACACTTGTGTAGAATAACTGTTCACATCTTCAATATTCCTTAACCTTGGGATGGTCTGATCACGGTAAATAAATTACCTCAGTTGTGAAAGGCTCTCAACTTTGACATGAGTAGGTGAAACATCCCAAGAGCATAAGATAAACTTCCTCTCCTTGTTCTTGGTGTAACCAAGTGTGATGAAGCCATTGGAAAGAGGTGAGATTAATTATGAGATGGAGTTCAATTAAGCTGGTTAGAAACCCCCATGAGATGGGACTTTAATGAAGACCCAGCCTGTTGTCTTTAAAAAGGTGTGTCAGACCTGGAAGCCATCTTTTACATTTGGGCCTTTAGGCCTGCCGCATTTTCTACTGTGGGAAAATGGGAGGGGGGGTTGTATTGTTTCTTTTAATGTTGTACGCCGCCCTGAGGCCTTGGGAGAAGGGCGGCATATAAATCGAATAAACCTAAACCTAAACCTAAACCGTATAGAATATGGGTGATATATAGTCAAAATAACATTCTTTCTCATAGAGTCAAGGCCACCATGCCCTGCAGCTGCATTGAGGTGAATGGGAAGCATCTCCAGTTTTGGATGGTGCCTAATTGAATCATGTGATGGACATGTCGGTGCTGGGCAGGGACTTGAACTTTCTTTTGGGTGGGGAAAACCTGGAAATTTTCAGATTCGTGGTTTCCCAAATGTGCCAATATGACATCTCTAATAAAATGGACCTTTGAGGAAACTCAAGCCTCAGAGTCTTCTTTTGTTGTGGGGTGTTACTTAGAACCCTGACATTTACCTGAATCTGAAATTGTGTACTTACTATCAAATGTGTGTCTAGCAGAAGGTTATAAAGTCTTTTTGTCTTCCTACTTTTATTCTTAGTGTTTCTGAATGCTATAATACTATTTTTAGTGCTTTTGAATGTTATTCTGCTATTCTTTCATAGAACCTTTGAATAAAGCCATTATTTTGATTTGATCACTACTTCTAGATCCAAAAATACTTGTAACCCAGCCAGGTTGGAGGACAAAATAATACACTTGTTCAATAGTTCCAATTTATTGCCACATAGAAAATATATTTTTTCCTTAAACTTATAGTTTTGGTCTTTTGTTAACTAACCAAACTTTACAATAAGTGGAAAGTGCACACAAAGTTCTTTTGACATCAACTACTGTCTTAAAGAAGCTTATATTTTTGTCCACATCTTGAGCAGACACAAAAAAATCATTCAAAGCCTAAAATTTAAACTATATAGAAATGCTTTTGCTACTCTTAAGGAAAATATTTAGAAAGCTTATTGACAGGTACTACAGAAAATAGGCTTTTCAATGTGTTTTTTTTCTCTTGAAACAGAGGACTTGGGTGTACTGACTTTCTATTTAGATGTATTCTGATATGGTATGGTATTTTCTGTCAGCAAATATATATAAATGCTGTTTTGAAAAAGGCAATTCAACTGACAGTAATTTGAAGAAATTACAAGGAAGAAAAATATGATTGCTACTGTCCACATACTGTATCTCTACTGTTGGGTTAATTAAGGTGATTTACACTGGTTTTCAAAAAACTAAAATTTGTAAACTTTTCAAACCTTTCTATCTTTAATCCTGACAAAACAATTCTTCCCCATTGCTTCTAAGTATTGTGAATACATAGTATGTTGGAAAAGATGCCTGGTGAACTATTTATCAGAGAGTAAACCTCTAGTTAGTAATTTGCTCTCTGTATTTACTCATGGAATAACTTAATATCTCATTAAGTAATTCTGGGTTGCCAGTCTAAGTAGATTTTATAGTGTTGAATAGCTACTGGTGGTCTGGAGAGAAAACAATTTGGATCTCTTGATTTAAACAGTGTGTAAGAAGTAATATAGAGTAATATTTTTAATTGCATACATTCTCCTCCACAACATATGGAAATAACACATTGTCAATACATTATGTATTTGCACATCATTACATTAGCGGGTATTAGCATAAATATTTTAATGTTACAGTAACAAGAATGTTATGTGTAGCAGTAGAGACAAAGAGTGTTGATTTCATTTTTAACAGCAGCCTATATTACACATAATGCCACTGTTCATATGTGTTTCTGTCTTAGATTATTGCCAATAAATAAATAAACCCCAAAATCTATTGTTGACCAGGAAAGTAATCTGCTAAAAGTTCTGTCTTTTGAACTCTAATGCTCTGGCATCCTAAGTATTTGCATTCATATAGCTTCCTTTTGAAGATGCATAAACCAAAATCCAGACCTCTACAGTACATTTTCTGTAACCTGTAAAGGAACATTACAGTCAAAGAAGGTATTTTGCAACTGTTTGAAAGTTTTACCAATATTAATAGCAGCACAAGAACTCCCCTTTTAGAAATTCTCTTTTAATTCAACCTTGACTATGTCTATGATTTAGAGGGAACATGTTTAATTAATTCCTTTAGAACTATCATCACTGCACAGACTGACTTAAGATTAAATATTTTGACTTTCAAGAGTTTTGAAGTTCACAAGTCTTTTTAGGTAGTAAATTGTTTATAATATACTATTTCCCTGTTATCATAATCAGATTATTTTGGGCAAATTACAATAAACAAACACAAACAGAACTGCAATAAAATAATAAAATATGCAACACTTAGTTAATAAGACATCATAGTACAAGTAGTTCTTGGCTTACTATGGCAATTGGGAGAGGGATTCTATTTCTCAGCTCAGTCTTTCTCCTGTAAAGCCCTGTGAAGGGCCGGCAATTGGCAGTATGCTGAAGTTTGTGAAGTTCTCCAGTTCTCTGGTGCATGATTTGCAGTTCATGTTGGAAACAACTGGCTGTTTGTGAGCTTTTGCAGGTTGAGCTGAAAATAAACTGAGGGTCTGCAGGTAGGCTGGTTTTCCAGGTGTGCTTCTAGTACCAGCTACAGAGCAGTGATAGCAAACCTTTTCGGCACCATGCACACTCATGATGCTGAAAAGGGTCATTGGAGTCACAACCCGGAAGAGGAACTGCCCAGGGGGCATGCGCGTGTTGGAAAATGGAAGACCAGCTCTTCCAGCTTCCGGCATTGCTGCATGCACAAAGGCCAGCTGATTGCCATGCGCGGATGCACACCAGAAACCCAGACAAGGAACAGATGACACCAAACGTGCTAGGTGACATGACTTTGGGTGCCACTTCAGGCATGAGTGCCATAGGTTCACCATCACTGCTATAGAGTATATGCTGTGTCTCTAGGAAGCTTGTGTCTTTCCATTTCTTCTAGTTTGCCTGCTGCCAATCACCTCCCAAAGACCCATCAGATCCACAGACTTGGCCTCCTCCGAATTCCATCTGCTGGCCAATGCCGGTTGTCGACCACCCGGAAGAGGGCCTTCTCTGTGGCTGCTCCGGCCCTTTGGAATGAGCTCCCCATGGAGATCCGGACCCTCACCACCCTCCAGGCTTTCCATAAAGCCATTAAAACCTGGCTGTTCCGACAGGCCTGGGGTTGACGAGTTCCCTTCCCCGCTCGAATTGGGTGACTGTTGATCGTTTTTAAACCCTCTCTGTATCTTGTCTGTTGGTTGCTTTTTGTTTTGTATTACTCCCTCTCTTGGGTTTGTTAGCCGCCCTAAGTCCCTCCGGGGAATAGGGCGGCATATAAATGTAATAAACCTATAACCTAACCTAGTTCTGCTGTCATCCCAGAAAATGGCTCTTACTCAACTTCTACCTTCGGTTAAGGAGCCGCCATCAACTCTCTCCCCTCACTCAGTGATTGAGAGCACTATGCCTTGCTGTTCCATTGATTTCTCCTCAGCCAGGCCTGGCAAGCTCCCTTCAGCAGATGAAGGTCTGCCACCTTGGAAAACCTGATTGTTTTCCAAATTGCCGAAAACCCATATTAAGTTAAACAATGAGGCAGAACAATTATTCAGAATTGCCAGAATATCATGTGCCCCTAAAAATATGTATACTCTGACTCTGCTAATGTAATATCACTGATAACATAAGATTGTCTGAGAGTGTTAATGGTTGAAGTATTAAATCAAACAGCAATGGAGAAAGTGGACAGTCTTCAGTAGTGCCACACCACATATTAATTTGTCCAGACATTAAATGATTTTATTACTCTTGCTATTGGTTGAAACGAATAAAGGAAAATACGAAACCATAGAGTATTTAGGTATACATTACTTTAAAAGTTTAATCTGAGACATATCCAAGACTTACCAGCACTGAAAAATATTAATATAACAGGATCCAAACTATCTTGAGATAGATCCAAAATAGCAATTAATAAATGTAAGTTGCCTGATGCTTGTCCATTTTTTTATAAAACCAGACTGAAATGAGTGAATAATATATGATAAGACTCTGTGCAATCACTGAGTCAACAAAGTGGTTAATATCTTAGATGTATATTAATTAATAAAATAGGACTATAACCTGTACAAGATTTTTGATCTTTACCTGGTTTTAAAAGCAATATTGCATAAGCATAATAAAAATATAAAGGAATTTAAATTATTCTTTACAAACCTGCAACAAAATTAGAGTTAATAAATCTATAAATTTTAAATAATTCAGCTGGATGATTAACTATCAAACTACGGACTCACTCATTTTTCATCAACTGATTTTTTTCAAAGATGCTTCCAAGATATTCCTCCCTAGAATAATGATTTAATATAATCTCACACCCCAAATCACCCATTTGCTATTCATCCTCCTTTCCATGTCTTTGTGAGTCTCAATCCTTCACTTTTTATATTTAAGAAATTAAATTGTGTAGGTGTACTAATTTTAAATGATAACAGAACAGAATAATTAAATTCAAATTAAATTCAAATAACAGAGTTGGATGGGACCTTGGAGGTGTTCTAGTCTAACCCACTGCATAGGCAGGAAACCCTACATCATTTCAGACAAATGGTTATACAACATCTTAAAAACTTCCAGTGTTGGAGCATTCACTACTTCTGGAAGCAAGTTGTTCCACTGATTAATTGTTGATGTGCTAATGATTTCCCAGATTCCCAATACTTTAACTGAATATATATATATATATATATATATATATATATATATATATATGTATGTATGTATGTATGTATGTATGTATGTATGTATGTATGTATGTATGTATATGTATATGTATATGTATATGTATATGTATATGTATATGTATATGTATATGTATATGTATATGTATATGTATATGTATGTATGTATGTGTATATATATATATATATATATATATATATATATATATATATATATATATATATATATATATATATATATTCATAATTAAAAAAAATACTACTACAATTATAAAATCCTAAATCTACCTATCATTTAATTTTGCCAATAAGAATTACAAAACATCCATTCAGCAACTGTTCACAATCACTTCCACTAATTGGTCAATTTCATTTAATATAAGTTTTCAAATCTTTTTAAGTGCATTCCAAGAGTGCAGTTCATACCATAGCTTGTGATGAGATAAAAGATGAATGCAAGCACACCTAGTTATATGCACAAATTTAGGCATCAAGTGTACATTCCAATGAATCTCTAAATGAATGAAATACTATCTCTATCTGGTATAAATATTATCTATTTGAATACATTCTTACTATTTAATGCAGTTGTTTGCAGATACAAAATATGAAATGGACGGGGGGGAGCTTTCTACCTTGTAGATATTGTTTCTGTTCATTTGGAGATTCACTAATATGATCTGAGAAGTGTAATGGAGTCTCGGTGGCATTATCAAGAGGAACAATGTTGTCCATTTTTATTGCTGATATATTTTTAAAAGACTAGCATACTTGGATAACAAATGGTTCAGCATATTGAAGGACTGGCTAAACCAGCTATTGGTTGAAACATGTTTCATTAACTGAATCTGCCATGGAAAAATGGTCCTTGAAGAGAAATAACATTTCTCAATTAGCAATGGCACCATATATATTTTCTTCTGAAAGTGCTTTACCCACAAAGTGAAATTTATTTTCTGTGTACTGCAAAACTCAAAAGTTCCAGTTATCTGGATGCAGCTAAGAAAAATATCCTAGATAGGTGGCTTTCACACATTCTACCACTATTTTTTTTCATAAGCTATAATGTGCAAAACACTGAAATTACCAAAATTGATTGATTTGTATTTGTATTATGGATTTGTATTATGTTAAAGGTGTGCTATGAGCTTGAGGAAGAGAGAAGACTGAAGTGCTAAACCAGGCTGTTTTGTGTGAATGTACCATTTTTCACATTCCATGGGCTCAGATATCTCCCAAAACATCCATCAGAGGGCTTTATTCTTACTTCCATAGAGATACCCAGTTCCTTTCTCTACAAGAGAAAAATAGGTGGGTCTTTTGAGAACAAAGCACAGCTGCATTGAGAAGAAAGTGGGAGAGGGAGTCTAGACAATAGTATTGTTTTCCTATGTAATCTGATTAAAGTGAAATGTCACACACACAGCCCAGCATTCCAGATAAATGAACCAAACTCTAGCTTCAGAAAATTGATGGTTTTTTTGTGCAAAGATAGCCAGGAACTATCCACTAGATTCTTGATCTGATGTTCTATAAGATTCTATTTTTTTCTGTACAAATTATGTATTAAGTATATACTGTACTTTAGCCTTGACTTCCATTGTTCAGATTGGGCAGGAAGAAATTATTTTTATTTATACATTCCAGGGAGTTTGTGTCATATCAAAATGCAACTTCTCCCTTCTCAATGGGAGAAAATATTCACTGGTAGCATCTTATGGTCTGTTTGAAACACAACATCTACTTTAAAGTGTATCCTTTTTTTAAAAAAAAATCCCTAAAGTTGTGAAATTGACCTATTACCCAAAAGGGTTAAACTCTTTAGCCATACACCTGTAACTTTCACGGTTAAGTTGTGAAATTATTTCATTCCTGCTTTCGGTGAGAGTTACCTTATAAGTGTCAGAAAAGTAGCATAAGTTGTGACAGCCTTATTTCTGTGCTCTGACTAGAAGGTAGGTGGTATGAGCAAGAACTATCAAGCTGCTACCCAAGGCAGGAAAGAGGCCTTTGTTCTCAAAAGAAATCAGAATTCTTAAAAAGAGGTTTGAGGCCTCTAGACTACCACCCACAGGTTCAGTTGAGAGTCTGATGATGATTTTCATCCATCATGTTCAAAGAGAACCTTGACATCTAACAGGTTGTGGGCTGTCCACAATGTTTCCAAAGGTGGCTGGTAAGGCCTATATGGGCAAGAAATGCTCTGCCACATGTCGGGCAGACGTGTGGGCACCATTGTTACAGTATCTGCAGCACTGGCTTTGTGGAATGCTTGCTTCTCTTGTGCTGTAGTTGTTCTTCTGTCCTCAGATGTCTGGCAGCCTTGGTGGATCAGCGTGCATCGTGTTGATCGATCTTGTGCCAGGGTTTCCCAGAAGGCAGTGTCAATTTCCAGGGACTTGAAGGAGGCTTTCAACATGTCTTTGTGTCGCTTCCTTTGTCCCCCATTCAAGCATGCCTGGGCTTTCATCAGCAGGGTGTGAACTGATGGCAGGCTTGCTCTGGAGAGGACTTCTGTGTCTGGCACTTTCTCCTGCCACTGGATCCTCAGTATTCAATTGGCCTAGCGTGCCTCTTGTATACAGTCCAAGTCTCACTGGCATATATCAGGGTAGTTAGCACTACTGCTCGGTAGACTGATATACAAGGGGATATACACGAGAGTCTGACATACAAAGGGAGACCCCCATCTTTCTGTAATGGGATATTTACAGATCAGGACTTATCAGCTTGCACTTTCAAAATATTAAGCAAGAGTCTGATAAAGCAATCCCTTGGTTTATGAAAGCCCCTAAAAGGATAAACATGGCTTCAAAATGACACAGAAACCTTTGTTAAGAATCAAAGGCTTGCTTAAACTTGGGATAATTAGGTTATTTCTATGACACTTTTAGGATTATATCCTGAAAGAACTGTGAGCCTTGCTGACTTGGTGGTTAACAGAGAAAATTGACCTGCATGTTTCTTTAGATACATCCAGTAGAGTTGAATACTTAAAAAAGCAGTAATCATTGAAGACACAAACACTGATGATTTAAATTTAAAAGAAACAAAGGTACATTGTTTATTACTGGAGTTTCACTGAAGGGAAGTGACTTCTCGGTCTGCAAATACAGGATTGCATTAGAAATGAAAGCAATTCCAAGAGATACTTGGGCTATTTATGGGCAAGGAAGCAAAATATTCTCATTTTTAAGACACCGGACCAGAATAATAAACACTTCCTATTATAATGTAGCCTCCCAATAAATTATTCATATTGGTTTGGGATTTTGGATTAGGAATCTTCTTGGCCAAAACTGGACAAAAATATCTAATAGTTGGGTTATTGTGGGCAAAGTTTCTCATGAAGTCATGCTGCCTTGTGCCAATCCTGTGGCTTTAAATCAATGTCCTATATTATGTGTTGTAATGAAGTTTAAACTGAGTACTAATAACAAGTAATTGACCATGAACACAAGCATTAATTAATACATGAAGAGCAGGATTAATTAGTATCTTGTCGTGTCACATCATGCACCAAAGGAGAAGCAGCTGATATCCAAGTGAGCCCTATTAACGAAGGGTATTGATATAACTTCAAAGATCCTAATATGATTCATATTCAGGACTGCCAGATCACCAAGAAGTGTTGTTCAGTGATATGGAAGTTTAATTTATAATGGAGAACATTTTCTGTAGTTGAGGGAATATGTTACCCTTCAGGAATTGCAGCTAACTTTGCTTCTCATATTTTGAAGTGCATTTTGTGTCAGTATCACAAGAGAGGTTATAAAAGCTTTACATAACACTCCAGATAGCAACATAGTTCCATGCACATTCTTTCAGCACCAATAAATGCACATTCTACTCTGTTAACAGAGCTTGCCTGCTGCTAAGTGCTTAAGGAGTTTATTACTTATTTATTTAATCCACTTACTCTGTGTGTATGTGTGTGTGTGAAAAGGTAGATCAAAGCACCATTATCTCACTTTGCCCTTTAGTATATATATCTAGAAATGGATTTCCTTCTTGGGAAAAGAATGGAGAAGAATAGGAGACAGGAAATTTTTCCCACATGGTTAATTAGTTTATTACAAATTATAAGCATTTTCATAATGAAGACATATAGGACATCAAAAATGGAAACAGAAACAAGAGCAAATCATATATACAAATAAATACAGTAATCAGTTTGGAACCAGATTTAGCCTTTTACGTAGTTTCTGGCTACATTTTCATATCAGAAATTTAGCTACTGTTTTTGAGTATCCTTTTCACTGCCCAACAGATGTTCTCAATATTACTACAAAGAACTGCCAGGTTGCTTTGCTGTAATCAGAGTTATGAAGCTGGCACATTTATTCTTGCAAAAGGTACAAAAGAGAAATATGCAAGTGAATTACTGCACTCTAACTCTTTCAAGAGCAGATGTTCTGTTCAGGGTATATCTACTGTACCTTGCCTGCAGATGGCATAATATTATATTGGGCCCTAGTGAAAAGATCTTATAACTGTGTACTGTATGAAGTGATTTTTCAAATAGCTAGGACATCCATCATAGATCATAAATAATTGATCTATGCTGATCTTCAAGATATCTTCACTTCAAGCAAAACATCCCCTTGAAATTGTACTGTACAGCAACATGCCCCCATAAGATCCTACTTGTTCTGCTCTACAGCTTTCTCTTGCAATTGATAGAAATAGTTTTTGTGTTAGAAACTATCAGTCAATATATACAGAAGTCCTTTTAACTTTTCATAAGTATTGATCAAGGCTGTTAGGTGATACAAATCATCTCATTGTTCAGAGCCAAGCCAGAATGGAGCAACACAGAAATCTTGGTAATAAACAAATACAGCATACAGCTTGCACTGCTTCTTCACTTTGATGGGCAAAGTGCTTCACTGAGATGAATCAAAGCTGTTTTGCACAGGTGTAATAATCCAAAACAAACTGAGATTAAACTGGCTGCATCACCATCACATAAAATACCATGGCAAAGTATTATTTATTCATGCATTCCTGAGCACATTTTCTTGAAGAATCATTCAAACTGTTATTGCTAACCTCAGGCAGGACTTCTTAGAACTAAAAAGCAGTCTTGCATGTAATACAAGCTCCTGAAAGTACAACTGAACTTCTGGATGATCACTGTCATAGCTCATTTAAAGGCCCGTAGAAAAATATTTAGACCTGCTAAAGTTATGACATCTCCATCTTCCTAAAACCAGGCACACATAGAGTAGAAAAGTAAAGGTGTGGTTATTAAAATATACACTTGCTACAGAATTTGATTTGTAGAACAACTGTGATATTAAGTGATCTGCCAACCCTTCCAGCATTTTTCAAGTGGTCTGTGAAATAAAATTAAGCTGAATTATTTTCCTCAAATGAGTGTGTGACATTATCTATTACTTTCCATGGGGCTCAATGGGCCACATTCACATTAAGATAATTCTCAGCTTTATAGTCTAATGTATTAGTTTGCTTTAAAAGAGTAATAATGTCTGTGATGGAAGAAAATATGTTCATTAACATGCCATTTCATTAAAATTAAAAAAAAACTTTATTTCATAGTAGTTTGGACTGAATGTTAGTAAGATCAATGTCTAATTTCTATCTGGTCCTTTCTACCTGGCAATCTGTAAAAAGTATCACACATGCCATAATATAATGTATATACCAGGATTCTCGAAGAAAACCCTCATCCTGTCTCATCTTGACTAGAAAGGGAAGATGGAATACTCAAATACCAGTAAAATTAGGTCAATTTCTGAACACAAGGACTTAATCAAGTTGAAGCTTCCAGTAAAATGACTGCTAATTTGGGAGAGAAGGTAATTAGGTAAAGTGTGATTTCCATATTTAATATTCAGAAAACTACCCTCTGGTTATATCAAAAAGTTGTGACTGCTCAGATTATACCAGTTTATACTGTAAATTACTCTATCTTGCTTGCTTCTTTGCATAAACAGTTCTGTGATTATTGTTTGAGGTAGTTTGTAATATTCACATTTTGTTGATTATATTGCTTGCAGTACAAATGTGAGTCCACAATTCTCCTATAGGAAGAAAAGTACAAAGGAGTTAAGTCACTCAGAGACACCCCATAAAAGTGGCCGAAACTGTAGCTATCTAAGCCAGATCCAGAAGTAATGAACTATGAAATGTGAATATAAAGGGAAACACTAATAACAATTAATTTGAAATTATATAAACACAAAATATACACTGAAGTTGACCTGGTATGTTGAGTTCTTGATTCTGGAGTTTTGATCAAGGATGTTGCATGTAGATGAATACAGCTAATTAGTTCACCCAATGATTAAAGGGAATGGCAAGCCTTCAATGGTTGCTTCATTGTGGCCAAAAAGGGTGATCATGGAATGAATCGGCAAAGGACAAAAGGAGCATATGCTTTAAATTCCAGTAAGGTCATCCTAGCTGCCTAACTAAAGCAAGTATGCACGTATATTGAACATCAGTGATATAAAAAGATGATTGAGGCAGATTATCACTTTCAAGAAAATGGCAAAGAAACTATTACTTATGAAGTGCCTAAAACTCAATAATGTGACCTACCAACACTCATAAGTGTGAAGACCAGTCATAAAGTTATTTTTCCAGTGATCTAGTAATTTTGAACAGTCACTAAACAGGCAAGCACCTTCTACCAGTAGTATAGCAACATCTATGAAGATATTGGAGATAGAAATAGACATGGGGAAAAAAGTCTTCCAAAAGGAAACTAACGATCTGCAATGACCTGCTGTAGCACCCTACGCCCGAACGCCGCATCAGATGATGCGAACGCATCCAAACTGTAATGCCTAATGAATGGCGATAGAGAAGCTCATGTTGCCACTCTGCAAATGTCATCTATCGGAGCCCGGGAGGCCCAAGCTGCCAAGGTGGCAGCACTCCTCATTGAATGTGATGTAATACCAGCCGGTACTGGCAACTTCTGGGACTCGTATGCCAGGGCAATAGCCAAGTGGATCCACCGACTAACGGTGGAAGACGTAACCCTCTTAACCAGTGACGAAGGTTGGAAATATAACAAAAGCGCCTCCGACCTCCGGAAGGAGGCTTCAAATATATATGCAGGGCCCATTGAACATCCAACCGGTGCCACTGCTGTTCACATTCCCTAACCAGATCCAAACAAAAATCCGGAAGTATAACCTCCTGGGAACAATGGAAAATAGAATTTGCCTTAGGCATAAAAAACGAATCTAATCTTAACACATCCCTGTTGCTATGGAACACGCACAATTCCTCCCTGGAGGAAAGTGCCCCCAACTCTCCCAAGAGGTCCACCCCTGGTCGTCCGAACCTCTGGCAGATGCTCTGAAACAGCTCCAGGGAGAGGCTGCACTCTCCATTGTCCACCGTCTCTTGACTCAACCAGTCGGACTGATGGTTGTCGACCCCCCTGATGTGTTCTGTCTGGATCAATTGCAGGTGTCTCTCCGCCCAGTTGGCCAGTGACAGCACCTCAGCATGCAGTGCCTTGGAACATGTGCCGCCCTGCCAATTGATGTGGGCCTTGGCCGCCACATTGTCAGTGATGATCAGGATGTGATGACCCTCGACGGAGACCCGAAAGTGTCAAACGTCAGATGGATCACCCGGAACTCTAACCAGTTGATATTGTGTCGGCGCTCCTGCCAGGACCACCGACCCTGCGCCAACTGAGACCCCAGGGTCGCCCCTCAGCCAAACAGACTGGCATCCGTGGTGAGGACGAGGCGCTTCTGGTCCCTGAATTTGCACCTCTTGAGCAAGGCTGGGGACAGCCACCACTTGAGGGAGATCAGTACCTGAGGGGTAACCTCGAACTTGGTCGGCAAGCTGCTGGTGTTGGCCCTCTGGAAAGGCAGGAGGTGCCACTGCAGAGTCCTGGCATGCAACCGTGCCCGTGGCACTACCTCGATGCAGGATATGAGCTTCCCCAATAAGCTGGAGAGAAGGGCTATGGGAACATAATGGTCTCTGTGGACCTACTTAACCATTTCAACCAAACTGGACCTGCGGTCTGGAGAGAGGAAAACCTTCCCTGAGCAGGAATCTATAACAACCCCGAATGGAGGATCCTAGTGGACGGGGTGAGAGAACTCTTTTCAAAGTTAACAGAAAAACCTAACCGTTGAAGGGTGTCTATGACCTGCAGAAGGTCCACCCTCAACTGACTCGGTGATGCCCCCTGGCAAGGATATCATCCAGGTAGCAATGTAATTTAATGGGGAAATCTCTCATGTACGCTGCCACTACCGCCAGCACCTTGGTGAATGATCTGGGTGCGGATGACAAACCAAAAGGCAGAGGCTTGTATTGATAATGGTGCCACAGATAGGCGAACCGGAGGAATCGCCTATGCTCTGGGAAGATGGGGATATGGAGATAAGCCTCCGTGAGGTCCATAGATGCCATGTAGTCCCCATCTGCCTGCCAATATGGACTTCAGTGAGGCCATCTTGAACTTGCGGTAAACTAGATATTGGTTCAAGAGCTTCAAGTCGAGAATAGCTCTCCAACCCCCCAAAGCTTTTGGCACAAGAAACAACTTTGAATAGAACCCCCCCCCCCGATCCACCTTGTCTGAAGGGACCAGTTCTACTGCAGAAATGTCAAGGAGATGTTTAAAATCTGCTAGATCATAGATTAGTCTGCGCTTGTCTATGTTTTGAGCAGGGGGAAATGTGCGGAAGCAATTCGGGGGATGGAAAGGAACTCTAGCCGAAGCCCATGTGTGACTGTGCTGATCACCCAAGCATCTGAGGAAATCTCCGCTCAGGCCTCAGAGAAGAGAGCCAGGCCACCACCAATGGGTGGGGTCGAAGATGACCTATTTGCCCCAGTGGTAAGGGCAACTCCCCCTCAAACGGGGCACTTACTCTGTTGCTGGAAACGGGGCCTATCCCTGTTGTAACTTCTCTCAGGCTGCCTCTCCAACCTGGGGGAAGAGTACCTGCTCTGTTGAGCGTCTTGCTCCTGAGGGCGATACGAGGGCTTGCAGTAGAACAGCATCGACTTCTGCTCTGCCTTTTTTGCCGAAGTGGGCAGCACCTTCTTCTTATTCTTGTCCTCCACGAGGAATGGGTCAAGGGCAGCCCTGAAGAGAGAGCCCCCTATGTAATCAGCTGACGCCAATTGCCACTTTGACTTGCTGTCCGTTTGTCAACCCCAGAGCCAAAGAAGGCGATGAGAGGTAATGGATGACGCCATTGCCCTGGAAGCGATCTTCATGGCATTCAACGTGGCATCAGCCAAGAACTGTGCCACTGCCACTAACTTGTTTAGGTGTTGGTGTAGCCACACATCTTCTGGGGGGATGCATTCCTGGATCTTCTCCATCCACAAGATAGCTGTGCAATTGAAGAACGAGGCTGACGTTGCTGCCTTGATGGCCCAGGCTGCCGACTGGAATGTCTTCCTCAGCATTATCTCTGCTTTCCTGTCATCCGCCTTGTTGTCAGCCACATCTTTGGCCACCAGAGAGGTAGGTGACGCCAAAGCGACCACAGGTGAGTTCACGGTGGGCAGCTGTAATGCCTGGGAGAAATATGGCTCAATATTATAAAAATGTCTATCATTGCTGACAGGGTTGTTTCTTTACCACCTCCAGAAATAGGTGAGGGGTAGCGATCTTCTCCTTAACCATCTTGGGTTCAGAGAAGGCTGGACCCCGAGGCTTCTTTACTGCACTCCACTCCTTGGACCCCTCTGTAGTTCCATCCTTAGCTCCTTCCTTGGCCCCTTCACCCTCCTCAACCTGTGCAATGGCACACGCCTTGCGCAGCAGGGATCAGAATAAATTTGGCGGAAAAAGGCCAGTGAAGGCTGGAGGATCTGGCTTGGAATCATCCTCATCCTCAGACAAGTCAAGGTCCCACTGGGCCTTATCCCCTGACACTGATCCTTCGCTAACTAGGGAAGGAGACACATGACAGCTCACTGAGGCAGAGGGAGGACATGTCTGAGAGGAGCTAGGCCTGGGCACCTTGCCCTCATCCAAAGCTAAGGACTGGGCAGCCTACTGCTATAGGCCAGCAGCAATGCCAGAGGAAATGGTCCACTCGATAAGATTCTGCAACCTCCTGGCAAGGTCATCGACATCCAATGAATCCCAGCCTGGATTCACTGGATCCTGAACTGCCCCAGCCTGGGGAGCCAGTATAGGCCTAGGCAAGGCCTGATCCCCAGTGGTATCCACCTGTATGCAGAAATCCTCCAAATCCAGATCCTGGTCTTCCAGGGAAAGAGGTGGCGAAGGGGAAGTCTCCCTCCAAAACCTCCCAAGGGAATCTGGAGAACCTGGGGGGGGGGACTGGCTGTGGTGCACCCCCCCAAAGGAGACTTGGAGCGAGGAGGAGAGGCACTTAGCCTGCCGTGCTGGGCCCTTAGCTGTTCTGCCCTGGAAAAGGTCTTAGATAGGGCCTTGTGCCTCCTAAGCTCATCCCTCTGTGTGGCACATGAGGGACGAGAGGCAGCAGCCACTCTTTGAGCCCTAGCCAATGCTGTGGGGCGCTGCCTGGAAGAGGAGGTTCTCCCCAGGGGAGGGTGGAGGAGAAGGAGACCTTCGTGCCTCCTCCGCCATTTGCCATGTGGCAATACTCATGGCTCTCCCAGCAAAGCCTCCTCGATGCTCCCTCCGCTTCACTCTTCAGCTGCAGCAAGGCAAAGAAATGGGAAAGGTACCTCTCAGGCAGTCCAAAAGCTAGCACCGAGCTCGGTGGGCTCAGGGACTGCTGCCGAGGCTTCTCTCGGCTTGAGACATCCATGCGCCATTTCACCGCTCCATGGCTTGCCTCGCAGCCTCAGAAAGCCTTCACACTGTTCCCAGCACTGCAGTGGCTCGATCCCAGCCGCCAAAGTCACTGCAAGCGATTTAGTGGTTTAGTGGTTTATTAGCATTTGTAGGCCGCCCTTTTCCCTGAGGGGACTCAGGGCGGCTCACAGAAAACCAGGGAAGGGGGGAATACAACATTAAGATAACAACATATAATAAAATAATAAGCAACATACATTCATCATTCGGGCGGGGTAGCGATCCTTATCCCCAGGCCTGACGGGCGAGCCAGTTCTTCAGGGCTATGCGGAAGGCCCGGACGGTGGAGAGGGTACGAATCTCCACGGGGAGCTCGTTCCAAAGGGTCGGGGCTACTGCTGAGAAGGCCCTCCTCCTTGTAGTTGCCAGCCGACACTGGCTGGCCGATGGAATGCGGAGGAGGCCTAATCTATGAGATCTTATAGGTCGTAGGGAGGTAATTGGCAGAAGGCGGTCTCTCAAGTATCCAGATCCACTGCCATGTAGGGCTTTATGGGTGATTAATAGCACCTTGAAGCGCATCCGGAGATCGACAGGCAGCCAGCGCAGCTCGCGGAGGATAGGTGTTATGCGGGTGAATCGAGGTGCACCCGCAATCACTCGCGCGGCTGCGTTCTGCACTAGCTGAAGTCGCCGGATGCTCCTCAAGGGCAGCCCCATGTAGAGCACATTGCAGTATTCCAGCCTAGAGGTCACAAGGGCCCGAGTGACTGTTGTGAGGGCCTCCCGATTCAGGTAGGGCCACAACTGGCGCACCAGGCGAACCTGGGCGAATGCCCCCCTGGTCACAGCCGTTAAGTGGTGGTCAAATGACAGCTGTGGGTCCAGGAGGACTCCCAAGTTGCGGACCCTCTCTGAGGGGTGTAAAATTTGACCCCCCAGCCTGAGTGTTGGAATATTGGCCAAATCTTTGGGAGGGAAACACAACAGCCACTCGGTCTTTTCTGGGTTGAGCACAAGCTTGTTAACCCTCATCCAGTCCATGACCGCCTCAAGACCCCGGCTCATCACGTCAACCGCTTCATTGATTTGGCACGGGGCGGACAGATACAATTGAGTATCGTCCGCATATTGATGGTATCTAATCCCGTGCCTGCGGATGATCTCTCCCAGCGGTTTCATGTAGATGTTAAATAGTAGGGGGGATAAGACCGAGCCCTGCGGCACCCCATAATTTAGGGGCCTTGGGGACGATCTCTGCCCTCCCACTAACACCGACTACGACCTGTCCGAGAGGTAGGAGGAGAACCACCGTAACACGGTGCCTCCCACTCCCACCTCCCGCAGTCGTCGCAGAAGGATACCATGGTCGATGGTATCGAAAGCCGCTGAGAGGTCAAGGAGGACCAGGATGGAGGAATGTCCTTCATCTCTGGCTCTCCAAAGATCATCCATCAATGCGACCAAGGCGGTTTCTGTGCTGTAGCCGGGTCTGAAGCCTGACTGGAAGGGGTCTAGATAGTTTGCTTCCTCCAAGGACCGTTGGAGCTGGAAGGCCACCACCTTCTCAACAACCTTCCCCAGGAAGGGAAGGTTGGAGACCGGGCGATAGCTGTTAAGAACAGCTGGATCCAAGGATGGTTTCTTCAGGAGGGGTCTCACCACCGCCGCTTTCAGTGCGGCGGGGAAGTTCCCCTCCCGAAGGGAGGCGGTTACGACCGCCTGGATCCAGCCTCGTGTCACCTCACTGCAGTTAGCAACCAGCCATGAGGGACACGGATCCAGAACACAGGTGGAGGAACTTACAGCTCTCATGGCCTTGTCCACATCCCCGGGGGTAACGTCCTGAAACTCAACCCAGAGCTGTTCTACTTGGTCCCCCTGTGCCTCGGCTGGAACTGCAGGTGTGGAGTCCAAGTCCGACCGAAACCGAGCAATTTTGTCCGCCAAGAATTGGGCATATTCTTCAGCTCTGCCCTGCAGGGGTTCCCCCGCCTCCCTTTTGTTCAATAGGGAGCGGGTTATCCTGAACAGGGCGGCTGGACGGGACTCAGCGGATGCAACCAGGGTGGCTATGTGTGATCTTTTTGCTGCCCTAAGTGCTCTAGTATATTCCCTGGTGCAGGTGGTTACCATTGCTCGGTTCGATTCGGGCTTATCGGACCTCCAACGGTGCTCTAGGCATCTCCTCCGGCGCTTCATCTCCCGGAGCTCCTCGGTGAACCAAGGAGGTCTCCGGGATCCGCCGCCTCGGAGGAGCCGCAGTGGCGCAATCCGGTCGAGGGCCTCTGACGCTGCCAAGTGCCACGCAGCAGCCAGAGTCTCCACCGGACTGTGGGCGAAAGTGTCAGGAATAACCCCAAGCTCTGTCTGGAACCTTGACGGCTCCATGAGACGCCTGGGGCGGAACCACCTGGTCGGTTCCTCCTCCCTACAGTGGGGGTTTGGCCTCCGGAAGTCGAGCCTCAGTAGGCAGTGGTCTGACCACGACAGGGGTATGATGTCGCTCCCCCTCAGACCAAGATCATGAATCCACTGCTCCGAGAGAAATACAAGGTCAAGCATGTGTCCCGCTGAATGGGTTGGGCCTCGAATTACTTGGGTCAAGCCCATGGCTGTCATGGAAGCCATGAACTCCTGCGCCCCATCAGAGTTTTCACCGAGCGATGGCAAATTAAAGTCCCCCAGGACCATCAACCTAGGGAACTCAACTGCCAGCTCGGCTACCGACTCGAGGAGCGAGGGGAGGGCTGCTGCCACGCTGTTGGGAGGCAGGTACATTAGCAGCAAACCCACTTGACCCTTGAGGTCCAACTTTAACAGCAAGGACTCACACCCGACAATCTCCGGAGCAGGGACCCTACGAGGAGCTAACGACTCCCGGATAACGGCGGCCACACCCCCACCCCTTTCCTGGGCTCTCGGCTGATGCAGCACCTGAAATCCTTCTGGGCACAGCTCTACAAGGGGGACTCCTCCCTCTGGGCCCAGCCAGGTTTCAGTAATACATGCCATGCCATTTAGAGTGATGAGAGGCCATGGGGCTGGAAATCCCGAGCCCTCAAGCCTCCCGATCACTCAGGGACAAGAGCTGCCACCACATGGCCAGCACGGCTCCAAACGGCTCACCGCAATGGCGACTGAGCCTTCCCAGCCTTCAACAAGGCAAATAGTGTCCCTAGAGGCCAGAAATAGAATGCCTCAGCCAGGCAACTTACTGGCAGAAGGAGAGAGCAATTCCAAAGGAGAATGCAACTGCAAGGAGGGTCCAGTAATGGTAAAATATAGGAGAGAAAAATTATAGGTTTTGTTTTTGGCCAGATTGAGATGAAACTGGAAGTCAAGGGTGGAGCACAGAGGCATGGCTTCAGCTTCATCCCAGTCTCGTGGCCAATTGGGCGTGTTAATACTACTACTGGAGCCTCCTGTTCCTCGCTCCGGAAAATGTATTAAAGCAAATGTAGAGCATGAGTAAATGAAATACCTTTCTCCTTCATTTAAGTATCTTAACTGAACTGGACAGCACCATTTCTCTACGTAGTGAGCCAAACATTGCCAAGGCTGGAGTAGAATTGCTTTAGCTGAATGAGTAAACAAATATAAGATTTCAATCATCCCATCATCATGACAAAGGTGGGAGGCAGAGTTTCTGCTTCTCTTTTTAGGGGAAATATTCTGCCTTTTTAATATTTCCCTAAATATTTCATCTTCTTGGAGAGGGGTGGGTTTTAACTTCCTAAAGTACAAAAGAATATCATCTCAAAAATGATAAAATGGTGCTTACTACTGGAAGGAAAACATAATGTAAGTTTGATTCTTGGTAAATCATGTAGTTTGACACAGCATAGCAATGATGTTCCATTGCCTTCTTCGCAGAAGTTTCTTTTTCTATTATTCAGTCTAGCCTATAATTTTGGGATATCCCATCTAAAGCAACTGAATTTGTTCATATTTACCTTAGTTTTTATACATGTTGTTCAATGCAGTTATTTTTAATGTGCGGAGAAATAGTACAATTACGATACTGTGAGTTGTTAATTATTGGGTGTCCAGTAGGTATTATCAGGAAATTAAATCAATTCTTTCTGGGAAAAAAATCTCAATTGTCACTAATAAGGATTCTCCTAGAAAGCAAAAGGTTTCTTAAGAACAAAAACCATTTCTTACTTCATGGCTACTAGAGTTGAAATTTACTTTTGCCATTCTGATAATTATTAGCTTATCTTTCCAGTGGCATTTTTTTGCAAATAGCTTGCAAATACACATTTAATGCAGTTTGTAATATGACCCTGACATTATGTGCTAAGTTTTATGAAATAATTCAAACACATGTGCATGTATAAAATATATTTTGCTTCCTCTTTTATAGGAATGTTGGAAGAAATGGCCTTCTGGGTTTAGTTCCAAGTGGGGAGACAGACACTGGAAACATGGTGGCTGTTTGGAAATATGGTTTTAATGGTGGACAGGATCACATGCCTTGAAGATGTTGGGTAAAGAAAAAAAGGGAAGAGATGCTTAGAGTGCCTGACTTTTATACCCTCTGGGCTTTTGAATTTGAGCTTGTATTCTGATTGGCTGATTGGCCTCTGTAGGCTATCCTGAGTCCCAAGCTTGGTTGACTCTTGCTGGTTGATAATGTAATGAAAGCTCTGTTCCTATTATGACTCTGCCTGAAGGAAGAGTAATCTTCATTATATAGAATAGACTGACCCAGGCCTTAATGGTCCATTGACAAAGGGTGTGTGTGAGTTTCTTCCTCCCTTTTAGGGGAAATATTCTGCCCTTTTAATATTTCCTAAAATATCTCAGTTTTCTAGGAGATAGGCGGGTGCTAACTTCCTACAGGAAGAATAAAATCTACCAACTGGAAGATAAATTGAAGCTGGGAATTGAGCATCAGTGTTTTCTCAAGTTTGTATTTAACTCTTTTTGAAATGCATATACCCCATTTAAAGATAAAAAAGAAACGTACGTAGATTATACTTGGAACCAACAGTTATTCATTTTTGCACAGGTGCCAATTATTTCAACCGTGTTTATACTGGAGATTTCCTAACAGATTGTGTTCAATTACTAATTTTTGTTTTTTAAAATAAGCAGGGATCTGGCCTGTACTTTTTAAATTCAGCAGATTAAATTATGTGTTTGGATAGTGACACATGATATTCTTGAGCTGTCACTCAACGAGCAGGATCTCTTGAACCTATGGTGTCTGTTTTTCCTTCCTTCCTTTCTCCTGCTGACTGAAGCATGAAGTGTTAATTAACTGCAAACATGCAGAAACAAAGACAAAAATCTTTCAGCCAACCATTTGTTTTCTTTACAATTCTAAAGGGCATAAATACCGTTTAATATCTGTGAGACTTTGTATGCAAACTCTAATCACTTAAAATTGAGGTATTACTTGATCATTATTGAACTTGCCTTTAGAGGACACATTGGACCATCGTTACAAATATCTTAAAATACTAATGAAGGTTAGAATTAAGTTCGACAAAACGTTCTAGGAAAAAATAGTGTGTCACATTGTAGATAATCTTATTGTGATATCTCTTGTAATAAATGCAAACTGTTTTCTTACTTATGGTTTATCTCAATAGATAAAGGTCTATAACAGTGGGTCGCAACCTTCCTAATGCCACGACCCCTTAATAAGGTTCCTTATGTTGTGTTGACCCCCAACGCAAAATTATTTTATGTTTTCCATAGTTTTTTAAAATATGTGTTTTCCGATGGTCTTAGGTGACTCCTGTGAATGGGTCGTTCGACCCCCAAAGAGGTCCCGACCCACAGGTTGTGAGCTGCTAGCCTATAACAATCTTTTCTTTGAAAACATTAATAATCAGTACCAAAATCTACTCCAGAATGCAAACTTCCTGTTAAATAGAAGCTGACTGTTTGATGGAATACAATTTTTTCCATACAATTTGCATTGTTAATTAACGATTTAAACTGTATTCAGCAAATCTCTTTCCAATCACTTTTTCAATTTTTCTATGTCTCTCTAGAAAGACTTTGTTGGGAGTAAACCCCACATTCTATTCAATATATAACAGTATGCAAAACAGGGATATTGTGCATTTTGGCTTCCCTAGCCAGTCATGTATAAGGGGCAACCCTGGAATACTAATTCAGATTCAAGCACTGACTTCCCATTATTTGAGATCCAGGCTTATAGAAAATGCAATAATTAGATGGCATAGCAAAATAAACTGGTTTACCAAAATTGTAAGTCTTCAATTAAGGAAATAAGAAGAAAATGGAGTTGTGTACACATGTAACAATTGTACATTAATTTAACATTATGTATTTGTTACCACTAGCTGTTCTGCCCCAGGTCACGTACGCAGATGGAGGTACAAATAAATCTTTTATTGCACCGTTAAACCACAACTGTGCAGTAAGCCTGCACTCCACCTTTCCCCACAAAACAACCACACAGTCAATGTAACCCAGCATTAGCTGTGTCTACTGGTCACCAGAACCAACTAGCCCCCCAGGCAGAAAGAAAGTCTAAGTCCACAAACCAGGTGCAGAGTTTTTCAAACTATTGTCTATAAATTAAAACCTAGAGTCAGAGTCCGCAAAGCAAAGTATGCAAATCCAAAAGCTGAAACTTGAGTCAAAGTCCACAAGTCAAGTTTTCCAAAAATCAGGGGAGCATGTGCCAAGACAAATGTTTGTTCTTGATGAAAACACTCTCCCCCCACAATCTGGTTAAATCACCCTGAGCCAGGTGTTCCTTATAATATTGCCTCCTTGCAAGCAGCCTCACAACCTCCTCTGCACTTCCTTTTGGGCCCATATATTGGATGTGGGGGCAGCTGTTCCTTATCAGAGATCTGTTGCCTCTTGTTGCAGCTGCCCCAGGCGGCTGTGAAAGACAAGGCAGTGAACTTGTTCAAACAGCAGAAGAAGGAACAGGAGGGGAGGATTCATTGGACAAGCCCACTGGCGCACACTGCTCTCTCCTCTGACAGCTGCCTCATCTCCAGCGGAGATGGGCAATCCATGCAATTTCCTCCCTCTGTATGGATTCCCCACTACCTTCATTGGAAATAAGGTGGTTATCAGAGAGAAGTGGGCAGCGCACGCCACGTGGGCTTGTCAAGGGCCTCCGGAAGAACCGGTACACTAAGGCACACTAAATTTCACCAACCAGTATGCCCGTACCGGTCTGTACCTGCTGAAACTCACCCCGATGTATCCTGTTTTGCCCTTTTTTAGGCAAGTGGGTTCAACTGAAAACCATTTAGAATCACATAATATTAATGATACACCAAAATGCTATTTTATACTATCTTTTTCTTAGCTGGAGTCTTCCAGATGTGCTGGGACTTCAACTTCCTAGCTGTAGTAGCCACTAATCACACTGTCTGGGATACACAGTCCCAGCACATCTGCAGCATGCTGATTGGAGAAGGTTGTTATATGCTGTTATAAAGGAACAAACTCAATATACACCAGAATAGACATGCATAGAACTAATTCAATATTTCAACTTCTTCGACTTCTACTTCCCTACCACTTCTGTGGATGGATGGAGGATTTCTATTTCCAATTTGGTAGTCTATTCCCTGCTGCCTTTAACATGCAAACACAGAGCTTTCTAAAAAGTTGAAAAATCTATTTACAAGGGCTCCCAGCTGAAATTAGTTAAAAGAAAATTGTGGATAGAACTGCCATTGTTTTCACTAATTCATGCTTTTTGTGAGCAAAAGGTCTTGCCCCTAGGACAGAACCCTAGAGAGAAAATTAATAAGCCCTTAGCAGTCCCTAAGTGTAAATGGCAATATTTTTCAGCTGTTCTTCGTTGTTACAAAGGACTGCAAAAAAAGAAACTTTATGAACAGTCATGTAATTTAAGGATAATTTGGCCAGGAAAGGCTTTGATAATCTAAAAAGATAGCTACCCAGAGGAAATCCTGGAATTACGATACATAAATGACTTTGGTGTTTCCAGGTTTCAGACTATAGATATAATTTTTCAATTCTAATGAGTTTACAATTATTTTTTCCTGCCAATACTGAACTCAGGAATCCAATCATGCAATAAAGTTCAGACAATCAAACAGTAAATCACCAAAGGCAGTGACAAGGCAAGCCACGGTACAGAAACAAAGAGTCAGCCCCTCTCTCTTTTAACACTGTAGATATTACCTTGCTGGGTAACAAAATGTCTGCAGGAAAATAAGCAATGTCAGAGAGCATCAGGGGCTTCTCATTTTTACCATGAGCTACATATATGTTCTTCTATTGAAAGAACAACTGTAAAGAACTGAAAGGACACCTCTGTAAAAGCTTGAAAACAAAAATCTTGGAGACACAAAATTGAATTCTTTTTCTGCAGAACTTCTGGAAGCTCGGGGAGAAATTTCAGCCCATTGTCATTGTATTGGTTTGGGACTTAGAAATCATTTTAAAAAGCACATACACACAACAAAGGAAAATGGGAGCTTCACTAAGGCCTACATAACATAACCCAGACAAGTTGTACTATTCACCATTAGAAGTCTAAAACTTCCCACTTTATAATCCCATAAGGGAAAAGCAGAATATTATGTAGTTCATTTTAACTTACTACATATGTCCTTTCAATTATGCGGCAATCTCTCCATCGTCCTTCTTTCTACATCACTAATTGGAGACTATTACTGCATGTTAGGAATACATTTCCATTCCATTTAAGACAACCTTTGTAAACTGTCTGACCTAGTTTTAAGCTCTTCCTTTAACTCAAGACAATTGCATTTTATATACTTCTTTATAAGCTCTTATGTAACTAAAACAGCATTTTTGAAACAGAAGTTACACCTCCTATATGCGATATAATGAATAGAAGGCAATTCTTTTTGATAGAAGGCAAAAAAAACCCATCTATTAAATATGAAGCTTTTGAAGTTCTTGTTACAGTTCAAAAACACCATTTTCCAATTCTCTCTAAAAGGTTTTTTATATTAATCTGGAAATTTATCTGATCAGTCAAACCCAACTTTTAGTGTTATCTAGTTGATCTTTATAACAGATCCCCAAAATTCCCACCAGTATGGCTGATCTCACTGGGAATTCTCGAAACTGTAGTCCAATGCATCAGGAGAGGACTAGGCTGGGAGAGCTGTGTTAAACTGAACATGTTTTTTTTCTTCTCTTCCCACTTAAAGCTTTATAGTTCTTTGAGATTTTACCTATCAGGGCTGTTTTTTAGTACTTTAAGCTAATTTAACAGGTAATGATATATAATTTATTACATAACATACTTACCTTTAAAGCATGAACTGATAATTGCCTTTATATGACTAATATAAGAACCATTGATTCTAATATAACTGGTTGTAATTAACAATGTAGATGGACAAATAGCACATAATGTTTTATGTTGTACTTCCTTGTTTTAATACAGATCACATTTGAATTTATGTGGTCAGGTCAGGTTGGCATTAGTCACACCCAAAGTAAATGCAGCCCCTTCAGTTGTGAATTATGATCTTTCAATTACAGAACAAATGCTCTTTCATCCTCCGTTTTTAATTCTGTAATGCCAGGCAGGAAGTAAAACCAAACTTATTAAGCCTCATTTGTTGCTAGCACACCACATTCCATTCAACGGTTAAAAAATATGGCTTAATCTTAAGAAGACAAAATTGTTACTGCAGTAATAAGAACATGCTGAAAAACCATAACAAAGGGTATGGAATTTAATTCTTAGTGTGTAAGGCTAAGGAGACTTTGGATATGACGTGGACTGAAGCACTTCAAACGTTCTCTGCACTGAAGTCATCTAAAAGTTTAGGCTCTGCATGAATATGAAAAATGTTTCTGCTAGTTTAAGGAATCCCATCATTAAAGACAATTCAAGTTTTGAAAGCAGTCACACCTTTTTCAGGCTTCTGCAGACACCTGAAAAAAAAAATCAACTCATAGTCCTTATGAACACAACTGAGCCCCTAATTTATCTTGCTAAATGAGGCAGTTGTTAAGTGAATTTACGACTTTTCTTACCACACTTGTTAAATGAATCACAACAGTGTTTCAGTCAGTAACATGGTTGTTAAAGTGAATCTGGCTTCCCAGTGGTCTTTGCTTGTCAGAAGGTTGCAAAAGATGATAATGTGACCTTGGGATACTGCAACTGTCATAAATATGAACCAGTTGCCAAGCATCTAAATTTTGATCTTGTGACCATGAGGATGCTGAAGAGGTCATGTGGAAAATGGTCATAAATCTTTTTTTTTCAGTGCCATTATAACTTCGAACAGTCACTAAATGAACTGCTGTAAATCAAGTACTACCTGTACTTTAATAAATACCAGAGAGATGCTGTGTTTTCACAAGATCCAAATCACTTCTTCCAATTCATTTTTCAAGTATCTAATGGTTGGAATGAAATATGACTGAGCAACTCGCTTTCTAGTTTTTTGAACAGCAAATAAATAAAATAAAATAATAAAATAAAATAATAAAATTTGAATACGTCCAGCTGCCAGTTATTTGCCACAATTCTCCAAGGTCCATACATCCCTATGAAAGTTTTATTTTCAGATTTTTTATTTGTAAGACTGTCAAATACTTACAAAGGGGTTTTGAATAGCCATGTCAGCAGTTTATAAGAACTACATCACTCTAAAACCATGGCAAAGGATAAAGTCCGTATCCATAACCAATATCCAGGTCTCTCAGTATATCACCTACTCACTGCATTGAAAATGGAGTTGGTTCTGTTTTTTCCTGCAGAATATTTAAATTGGAAAACATTTGTTTTGATTTCAAGACAGAATATTTTTGCATTTGTATCCCACTTTTATAATAATTTGTATAACCATAGAAAGGCCACAATAAATGGAGGATCAGTAGCAGAATTGATAAAAGAGAAAAAACATTCACTTTCTAGGTGAGACTCTACCAACTCAGCACTATTTGCTTCCTGGTCTAGTCCCTCCCTGAAAAACACTTTAAACAGTCACATATTCAGTCAAGAAGAGGACAACTGCCCAACCAAGGAGAGATAATAATGTTATATACCTGAGGGAAATATGAATATCTGCCACCATAAAATTCTGTATGATGAGTACAAATGGGAAAAAAATCATAAAAAAAACCAAACAAAACCCACAAGAAAAAACAGCTTCCTTCATTTCATTAAAAACATGTTAAGAAAAGCTCTACTTTTAAGATCTTAAAATTCTGTTTCTTTTTTTAAAACGTTTAAACTGCCAGCCAAGAGTATCTCAATTTCTAAACATAAGAAACTTAGGTGGGCTGGGAAGAAGGATATTGTGGCAGTGATTTACCATCATGAAAACACCAAACAAATAATCAGAACATTTTTGAGTTACAATTGTATTTCTTTGTATGCTCCATTGGTTACTGACTCTGATTCAGAACTGAACAAACTGCCTTTTGTAATACTATGTTTGTGAATAGGTCTCCTTTAGGTGTCACTTCCTGAAATAAAACTGAGATGAGTACCACTAAGGCTGCAGTGCATTTGCATAGAAATAATCTGAGAAATTTATTAAATTTCTTTGCAGAATAGATATGATGCAGCCACAGCTATGTATTTGTGCAATGATACTTTACTGGTTTTAGTTGGGATTTAGTCCAAGCCATATGAGTGCAGAAGCATAACTTTTGATATGCACTTCATACCCTTGCTAAAAACAGTATACAATGTTGGGAATATAAAACCCAGAAGCGATAGGGTTAAAACTAGAACAGGGTCATTTCAGCTTAAGTTTGAAAAAAACAGCACAAGTCTTTGAATAGTTGTTACTATGACAGACTGAATTTTATCATAGATTTTATCTGTTATTATTTTATTCTACAATTTTAATTGTATATTTACTGTGTGTTTTTATTGGTTCTGGTCTCTGGTCTATGACTGTAATAAATTGAATTGACATTTAAATTTTGAAGCCAATAAGTATTCTGAATATGTAGAATCTGTTATATTACTAAACTTTGGTCTTAGCCTATTTCAAAACAAGCAAGCAAATAATATTAAGATAGCCTTGCCTCACTTGCAGGTAGTTCTCCACTTATGACCACAATAGGCCCCAAACTCTGTTGCTAATCAAGCTGTCAAGTGAGTTGTGCCTCATTTTAAAATCTTTTTTTTTTGCCACAGCTGTTAAATGAATCATTGTATTTAAGTGAATCATGTGCTCATTAAATTAATCTGTTTTCTCCCATTGACTTTACTTATTGAAAACTAGCTTGGAAGGTTACAAATGGTGAACATATGACTCCAGGACAATGTAACTGTCACAAGTACATGCCAGTTGCCAGGTACTCAAGCTACGATCACATGACCATAGGGATGATGCAATGTTTTTCCCCCCAGTGCTGTTGTAACTTCAAATGATCACTAAATGAATAAGTCGATGACTACCTGCATTTTAAATATCAGTGAATCTGACAAAAAAGAATGTCTCTTGTAATATCAAAATGCCATGTCTTTGATTAAGAAAAGAACAAAATGGTTATAGCTGTTCAGTATGTACAATAATTCTATTTTTGTAATTGTACAAATGATAAGTAAAGTCAAATCTCTATAAAATCTTGGAAATAATCCTCTTTTTCTCATTATTCAATATTAGTTACATTTTAAGATGTAACATGTAGGCAATATATGAAAAATAATCTTAATTCCTATCTAAATCGCACTTTGGAATGTTCTTTATAAGAAATATTACTTAGCTTATTAGCCCTTATCTGCAAATTACTACATTTTCACTATACGGTAATCTTAAAATGAAAATGTTCCTTTTAAGGCTTACAGTGACTACTATAGGTATATAATACAGAGCCACTAATATAAATGGATTATATAAGGTTTCCACATAGTCATATTTTAGTAACATATGGATTTAAACTTGATCCCTAGTAATTATATGACAATGTTTTTCAAACTTGGAAACTTTTAAGATGTGTGGATTCAATTCCCAGAATTCTCCACCCAGAAAGTCTACAGACTTAAAGTTGTTACATAGCATGGCCATGTTCTTAGTCAATCATATGCTGGTAGTTCTCAACTTGGAACCATTTATTTAGAGACCATTTGAAGCTACAAAAAACACAGAAAAAAGTAACTCAAGACCATTTTTCACAGTTTCAACTGTTGCAGCAGCATCATGGTCAAGTGATCAAAATTCAAACACTTGGCAACTGGCATGTATTTATAGTGGTTGCAGTGTTCTGGGCTCATGGATCACCCTTTGCAACCTTCTCACAAACCAAGTCAATGGGCAAGCCAGATTTATTTAACTGTTTGACTGAATCATGGCAGATTTTAACTGACTCGGTTTGATATCCTAACTATAAATGTGTTCCTTGGAAGTTGAAATTGCTCTAATGTGCAAGCAAGCATTTTTTTAAAAGTTTCCCCAATCTTTTGACATATTTTACCTATGTATATCACTTTTATCCTGTCTTGCTTAAGTTTCCTCTGCAAGTTGATTTTTACTCTTTTTTAGAATAGTAGCATTTAATGATGTTTTACCTTCTCTCTTTATAATTTGTATTCATTAGACTTTCTGAATTATTTCAGAATAATTATTATTTTATCTTCGTAAAATAATTTACGTTATTTTATTGTTATTTTATCTTCGTATCTTATTTAAGGATAGAGCCCTCATGTGAAATATTTTGTTCTTCAGTTAATCGATTATTTCATTTTTTTTTATATCTCAAAGCCTAGAATACTATTTTTACAAGCTACATTTTGATAAAACATAGTCCAGATACATGAGAATAGAAAAACTACTTAGCCTCAGTAAGCAGCATTTGAGAACTGATCAGGTCTGCATTTCTGCTATTAGTAAACAATATTTTCAGAGTTTTCTGAAAAACTGCAATGTTGAGCAGGTTTGACATGCCAAGTAGTGAATGATTAACAAAATTGCCATGTTAAGTCTGCCCAACTGCCTTTGATGTTACTATTGTTGGACTGCATAAGTTTTGTATTTTATACAAACCAGGAACAGCAACTATTTATCAGTACCAATCTTGCTTAATTGTTAACAGAAATATAAACCAAATTATATTGTGTAAATCATGTCAAAAGGTTTTATTTAAAGTGAGTGATTTAAAAGTACAGGGAGTCCTTGACTTACAACAATTCATTTAGTGACTATTCAAAGTTACAACAACACTGAAAAAAGTGACTTATGACTGTTTTTCACACAACCTTTGCAGCATCCTCATGGTCATATGATCAAAACTAATCTGCTTTGGTAACTGATTTGTATTTATGATGGTTACAGTGTCCCAGGGTCATGTGATCACCTTTTGTGACCTTCTTTCAAGAAGTCAGTGGGGAAGCCACATTCACTCAACCATGTTACTAACTTAATAACTGCAGCGATTCACTTAACAATTGTGATCATAAAATTGGGCAAAATTCACTTAATAAATGTTTCACTGAGCAACATAAATGTTGGGCTCAAGGACGACTACACCTGTATAAAAAAGTCAGGCATTTTTTATTCTTATGCCAGCCCTCCCTTCTTGTCACCTACAATTAAAATTGCCCAACTTCCCCCATCAGAAAAGAATCTTGCTAATCCAGTTAGTGGACAGAGCAAGGAGCTGCTCCATTTGCAACTCTTTGAAGAGCTTTCTCACCACCTACTCATTTCAACACAGACTTGATAGGGATGGACTACTCCTCCAAGGAGCCTTGTAGTAGAAAACTCCAATCTTCACACACCCTTATATTTTTAAGTAAATTAAAGATACATAATAAGGCACAAAGCCAGAGTTTGTAGCAAACTCCTACAATTTGAATATGATAATATGCCAAAAGATTTTGGCTTTCACAATTAGTGCTCATCAGGTGGGGTGGACCACAACTTCCCTAATTCTCAGACCTTTGATCACAGGCTGGAAATCACATGAATAGACAACCTGCAGTTTGAGAAAAGCTGTTCCACTTCCTTACCTCCCTTTATTAACCCACCCTACATTCATCTCCACTTCCCCTTCTTGTTCCCAGGGACATTCTCACTCGCGAGGAGAACCAACCACCTGCAACAACTCCGCGGATATTGCCAACTCATCCCACACCTTCTCCTCGCCGCTTCCTCCTCCAGGTAGGCGCCCAAACCTGAACTTAAGTTCCCGAGGTGATCACATGGGACAAGCAAGAAGGAGGGAGAGCAGAGCTAGGAAGGTTCCGCGGCTGCCTCTTTCCATTGGCTCCGCGGAGGCACGTGGTGCTCCTCTTCCCACCGCTGGCTCACAGCTGGGCAGCCCCGCTCTGCTGGCAGGGAAAGAGCAGTAAGAGCCGCTCCAGTTAAAGTGCCTTAGAGGAGCGTGGAAGAGGAGGAGGAGGAGGAGGAGGAGGAAGAAGAAGAAGGCGGCAAAGTGTTTTTTTTTAATTCCCTTGGATTCAGGGGTCTGATTGAATAATTACTGTTTGTTTTAGTGGCCGAACCCTTCATTTCCCTTGGAGCCATAGAAGGCAGTCCAGAGCTGCGGAACGGGCGGCGGGAAGGTAGGTCTCGCTGAAGGTAGTTGCGACGTACGGGTTTTTTTTCCCCCAAAGCGCCGGGATACACCAATCTCTTTCGCCCGTTCTTTCTGCTTTTTCCCGCGCAACTCGCCCTGAAGTTGGGGGCTGATTCAGAAAGAACCAGGCTAGGCTCTCCCAAGAGGGGGAACGGCGGGGTGAGTGAGACGCGCCCGCGCTCCTTCTGCGACTTCCCCGCTCGCTTCTCCGGGGCTGGTTCTCTTTCGTGGGGTGGAGAGCGCGAGTTTTGGGGGGGTAGACCGATCGCGGGCTGTCGACGCGCGGAGAAAGGGAGGGAGTGTCTTTGCGTCTAAAGCCTGGCGCGAAAGCTCGCCCCGTCCAGCCTGCCCGGTTGGCTGAAAAGAGATTTGGGATGGCGCGGTAAATATTTTGCCCAGGCTCCTAAGAAAAAGAGATCTGCACGGGATAGATCTAATCGTTTTTTCCGGGTTTGCTTATTGTGCTGGTGCATATATAGATAGATTGTATACTGTGCTGCATAGGAATCTCAATACATTTTGCGTTGGGGGAGAAAAAAGTTCTTTGGGCTAGCTTACATATATTAAACAATTTTCAAGTGGCCGGAAAGATGTTCGGTTCCGTACTGCGTAAAATAGGAGTTGCGTGGCGATGGGGGGGAAGGTTAAAAAAAAAAAACCCTCCAAAACTGAAGCTGGAATCGCCTCCATTTTCCTAAGCGCCCGGGGCAAACTCGGCGAGGCTGCCTTCGGGAAAGGCTAAACAGAGCAAGCGGCTTCATCTCCGGATTGGAAAGCGGGCAGCTCACGCCCTGAACGCGCCTCTTGGCACTTCGCCTCTTCTCCTTCCCTTCCGACTTTTTCATTTATGCAGAGCGCTGCTGGAATTTAGCAGTTTGGCCACGCGGGCTTCATTCAATTTAATGGGGAGAAGTTGCATTCCCTTCTGTCTTGCCCTGCGTTGTTTCTGTCTCTTGGCTCTCTTTCGTCCTTCTCCCAAAAATCTATTGGTCAGTTTGCCTGATGCTGGACATATGGGGTTTAAAAGCCTGTGTGTAGTGGGAAATGGTCCAAGCCTTCTTATGCAGTCCAGAAATGGATGCTCCTTACACCCACTCGTTCCTCTAGTGGTTAGATTTTTCATTATTGTAATCCTTTATTTTAAGCCCGAGATCAAAACACACTTAACTTGATGTAAGCAGTAGAATTTATTTTGAGGCAATAATGAAGATGGGGTAGAAATCCATCAGTAATTCTAGTACTCCGAAGCCTATGCTTCAATTCTTCTAATGACTGCAGTTCTAATTAGTGCTAGGAGATATATTCTAATGTGTTAACTATAAATGCCCATTTTTTTATATTCCTCGTGGCACAGTTAACAGTCAAGAAGATTAATTTGGCCATAGATTGCACTTCAATACTTTTTCAAAGATTTTAAAATAAAAGCATATACTTTGAAAAGCAGAAAGGCTCTGGTAGTTTTTCTATAAAAATAGAATTTATCATCATTAATCTCTCAGTCTTAAGTGTTCAGTTTTTTACAATTTAATTCTTTTACTTCCCTCAGTAACAGGTTGCTATGATTTTATATTTTTTTATTCAAATGTATATTTCTTAAAAATTTCCCAAGAATTGTAGTTGAAGGGAAAGAATAATCCTGGGAACATTTCCTGACATAACTTTGCTTTAGTATGAAGATTGGACCTCCCTAAAATAATGTGTATGGGTGTATGTGTGTGTGTGTAACTAATATATGTCTGTTTTTTTTATCAAAGCCTAGTCAGCAATTATAAAAGTAATTTATTTTAATAATATTAAATATATATTTAGATAGTACTTTGGAATATTTAAGATCTACTGATACACAAGAGTTGCAATAGGCATTTTGAAGTTAACAGTAAAAATCATACCCAATGATTTCGATCCATCAATAAAAGGATAACAAATTAAAGTCTTAAATTTTTTAATTGTTTTCTTTTCTTGTTTGAGAACTTTCAGATCTATTGCTTGTTGAGTCTTGAAAATAATTTCAGCAACTGATTGCCATTTGATATAATTATCAAAAGTCAGCATCTTAGCTAGGAAACCATTCTTAAAAGAAAAGCTGTTATTTTTTTTTAACTTACAAGTTTCTTAAGGAAAAAAAAACAAGCACACATTTTAGGAAGGTAGAAGTTGCCTCTGAAAGATCAAAAAAGTTCCACTACAGGAAAAGGCCTTTTTTCAATGGGCTCAATTGTTAACATAATTGGAATTTAGCCTAAACTGTGCAAACCTTTTGTAGGAAAACTTTGTATTTTCCTATTCTCGAGCAATGTTTATTTTAATATAAATCGTTGGTTGAAAGCCTATGGCCTTTATTTCTACGTCAATCTTATTTAGTGTTTTTAGGAGCCATAAAGGAATATCTATGAATATCTATGATGTAAACTTTGTGAGTTGCATCCAGTTAGCATTACATCAGTAGGTGCAGGGACAATTTATATTTTCCACTATCCAAACCCTGCTGGGGAATCATCCAGAGCACATCTGGGAAATAAAAGGAAGGGAAAAGTCCTGCTGCACGTGCAGAAATATTTTCCATATGGTTGGATTTTAGTCTGCCTTGGTTCTACAGATAAAATAGTTTGAGTAGTGGAATGTGTCTATAGATTTTTCATGTGACTGAGAAACGTTTGAATGTTTAAAATATAGGTGAATGCCTAGAAGGCTGTATGCATATGCATAAGGTATAGTTGGCATTTTTAAAGTGATTTGAATAATGGTGCATTTTCCTTGATCAGTCATATTCTGAACTCTCTTTAGAAGTGCTTTGAGTTTATTCTAGGTAATGGCTCTTCAAGCACAAAAGTTGCACTAGACTCTTTCTGTTGTGTCTTGTTTATCTTTATCTTCCATTCAAACCAATTCTAACATTGTTGGAAATGTTTTATTGTTGCTTTTATAGAGGTTTTTTTTAAAAAAAAATATTTACTTGCATTTCAGTTAATCTGCCTTCTGAAACTAGCCATTTGGCAGTATTCTTACAGTTTATCATTATAACTATTCCATGTTTCATATTCAATTCCAAAAATATGTTTTGGAGTGTATGATAATGTGAAGCCAATACTAGCTCTTTTTAAAATAATTACATAACAAGTCAGAAGCAATGCATAGACCCCATAAGGTGAGCCCATAAGGTGAGCTAACCAAATCAGCACTATTAAATCATCTGCCAAATTATAAATACACTATGAGGCAGAGGTATTTGTTACAGGCAATTGATAAGCAATTCTTACACACACACACACACACACACACTTTGGAATGTTAACCACCCTACGGCAAGAACAATAGGAGCACTATTGGGAGGTAGCAGAAGAGAAGAATAACATGAACACCTTTTTAAATATACAGGTGAAAAGTGAAAAATTAGAATATCGTGCAAAAGTAAATTTATTTCAGTAATGCAACTTAAAAGGTAAAACTAATATATGAGATAAGACTCATTACATGCAAAGCAAGATAGTTCAAGCCGTGATTTGTCATAATTGTGATGATTATGGCGTACAGCTCATGAAAACCTCAAATCCACAAATCAATAAAACAAGGATTGTACAGAGAACAATATCAGACCTCTGAAAAATATAAGCATGCATATGTACTCAGTAATTGGTTTGGGCCCCTTTTACAGCAATTACTGCCTCAATGCGGCGTGGCATTGTTGCCACGTCCTGTTGTTCCTTGGTCTGAAGTCCTCTTTTCTGATGAGAGCAACCTTTGCCAAAAGCACTAAAAACTGGTTCAATGAATGTGGGATTACTGTGCTTGATTGGCCTCCCCATTTTTCCTCCATACTCTGGGTCCTTGGTTTCCAAATGAGATGTAAAAGTTGCTCTCATAAGAAAAGAGAACTTTGGACCACTGAGCAACAGGACTTTGAACCACTGTGCTTCATTAAGACCATGGTCAACGCAGCTGTCTACCAGGAAATTTTGGAGCACTTCATGCTTCCTTCTGCAGACAAGATTTATGGGGATGCTGACTTCATTTTCCAGCTGCCCACACTGCCAAAAGCACCAAAACCTGGTTCAATGACTGTGGGATTACTGTGTTTTTTTGGCCAGCAAACTTGCCTGACCTGAACCCCATAGAGAATCTATGGGGCATTGCCAAGAGAAAGATGAGAGACATGAGACCGAAAAATTCAGAAGAGCTGAAGGCTGCTATTGAAGCATCCTGGTCTTCCATAACACCTCAGCAGTGCCACAGGCTGATAGCTTCCATGCCACGCCGCATTGAGGCAGTAATTGCTGCAAAAGGGGCCCAAACCAAGTACTGTGTACATATGCATGCTTATACTTTTCAGAGGTCCGATATTGTTCTATGTACAATCCTTGTTTTATTGATTGCATGTAATATTCTAATTTTCTGAGATGGTGGATTTGGGGTTTTCATGAGCTGTACGCCATAATCATCACAATTATGACAAATCACGGCTTGAACTATCTTGCTTTGCATGTAATGAGTCTTATCTCATATATTAGTTTCACCTTTTAAGTTGCATTACTGAAATAAATGAACTTTTGCACGATATTCTAAATTTTGAATTTCACCTGTATTTTCTTGTATTCTTCTGTCATGTTTCTCCTTTGTAGTTAGAAAGTCCTAGAGTTCTATACAATTCTAATCTTGAGCATTTCAAGGGTAGGAACAGAAAGGAGCTGTTAGACAGCAATAGCTTCCTCCAGTTTTAGGTGATCCCTGGAATGTATTTAGAATGGGTTCCCCTCCTCCTCTCTCTCTCTCTTTCTGCATGTGTGTGAAATATAGTATCATAGATACTATATTTCTGAACAGATTTATTTTTGTTTTGAAGTGTTAGATTTGGGAACTGATTTGTAGTCTTGTAATGTTTTTTGTGTTAATATGTCTCAAAGCAGTTACAATATATCAGCCACAACTATTATTATTATTATTTGCCCCTGGAATTTTATGTTGTCAGTTAGTCTGGAATAGTATGTTGTGCAAACCCGGCCTGAAACCTTATATCAAGTTGTACATTCCAATAGCATTTTTATGCTTTTGATTAGAGAAACTCTTTTAATTCATATACATCATAACATTTGGAGTAAGCTGGTATCTTGGCAGACTTTATAAATCCCACTTAATATTATTTTATTTTATTTAACTCTGATATTATTGATAGTAGGTTTAGGCTTCTAGTAAATCTGCAAACCTATGCAATTTGTTCAGAAAAAGAAAAAAGTATTTTTGGATATAAAGCAGTCACCAGTTAAACAGGACAAAATCAGAATAATTTGCTATGTTGTGATGTCAGAAACTGCAACATGATTTATACTGCAGCAGGATAGATGAACACATGATTTCCTGTCCTCAAAGGATTGCAAGGAATGTTTATTACTTTTAATTTCCTTGATTTATAAAATCTCATGGTATTCAGTCACTGTCTCAATATCCCCAGCATGCACCTGAGCAAAAAAAAAAAGATTTGTACAGTATTTAATTTGTCACTAGCAAATAACTAATTTTTAAATGAAGTCAGGTTCTTGATTTGTGCACGATACAAATTCTTAAGTCTTCATTTTAATATTTTTGTTAACTTTTCTCTTACAGTATGGAAAGCGTTCATTCTGAGTTATAGAGGGGGGACGACTTATTGAATGTGCTAATATCTTAGCCAGTAGCGTGGAGTCTCTATTCATACCACAATGATTACTTTTTAATATTTTTTAAAATGAAAATATTAAATTTTCTATGGGATTTCTGATGTGATGCATGGTCATATATACTGTGTGGGTAACTTTTAGTTAGGCTTTAAACTGAATGATGATATTAATTTTTTCAGCCTGAAAGTCATTGATATTTTTAACCTTCTCTCTTTTACCAATATTGCCTAATTCAGTACAATAAAACTTCTAGTTTGGAAGAATAAAATTGTTACGTTTGTATTTCTCTTACATCTCAGAAAACTTAACGGTAGCCAATTATTTGTGCTTTTCTGCAGCTCCCAAAGAATTGTATAAAGATCTAGGCAGAAAATCCATGAATTCCTTTAATATCTGTCCCCTTACGAGGTAGACCAGACAAGCAACATAACCAGATAAGCAAATTCTACTTTATTGTAAAGCTACATTAACAGAATCTTTCAAGTCTTGGCAATACTGAGTTTATTTAATGATAAATATACATAATTATTTAAATAGTTAATATTTAATAATAAATAGTATTTAATAATAATCCCCTCATCTCCTTTACAACCTAAGAAACTAAGGAGAGTCCCTTCTGAACCTCTTTCTCCGTCCATTATCCATCTCTGGGCCTTGTCCTCTTTTATCTGACTTTTCCCTGGCAGTATTTCTTTATCCCATCTCCCAAGGTCTTTCTCACATACAATTATAGTTTCCTAGGATTTAATTCATCTGGCCCTGGACATTTAAATCCATTCAAAGTAAGTATTCTAAAAAATTGCTTCTATTACCTTAGATTACAGTCTTGTTGCTTTATCCAGCTCACAGGGGCACTTGCCTGCAGTTCGCATACATGGAACTATGGGCCTATCTGCCACTCTCATGCCCACCCCACCCCTCCCCACATGCCAAGCCATCAAGCTGGGAAGGTTACGGATCGTTGTCCTAGAACTGTAGAACAACTACTTTTTATATCAGTTCTAGAGAGGGGACATGAGTGAGTGGATGAAATTATCCAGAACAGTGGAATCCAGAAATGATTTCTTGAGAAGAGGGCACATCAATACCTCTTTTAATTGTTCTAGAAATGCCCACTCCCTCCAGGTCAATTGACCATTACTAGGACCCACCCATATATCACTTCCAGGATGACCCTTACTCTGTCCACACTTCCTTGGGTCCAACAGAATCAAAATGTTCCCAGATAACTGGGTAAGTTCTTCTCTCCAGACACCCTTGAAGGACCTGCAGCATGCTTGGTCTCCAACTAAGAATAGATCTGAGCAATTTTATCTGTTAGATGAACTTAATTGTTGCTCTAGGGTTATTGAAATAAGTTCTTTGAAGTTTAAAATACATATTTGACTATACAGTATTCAGTTTTATTTTTCCTTAAAATCAAGAATTCTAACACTGTACGCACTCATCTAAAGTCCCAGGATCAATAATTTCAATTCCCAGTAGAGGGTTTGAACCCATCAAATAAATATCTGGCTACCCAAATCTGAGAAATCCCAATTCATATGATTTAATATCCATATCTCCTTGCTCTGAGGCAATAAGGGAAGATGGGCTGTATACATCTCATGGATAAAGTTTTAAAGAAATGAATAATATACTTTATAGGTATATAGAGCCTAGTAAGATTTGAAACTTTGCAGTAATCACTCAAGTTTCAGCAGTATAACTATGGGGCTATAAATGTGTCAGGCTATTTACTTTTAAATATAAGCTGGTTTTAAGTTCATTGGTGTGTTATGGTTCAGTGATTATGGTATTTTTACAGGTTGATGGTCTGGGCTTTTTGACCAGTTATGATACTATTGGCCTACTTTAGTCAGGACTTTAACATTAATTTTTGTAGGGCAGTGATTTGCTAGCTCAGAACTGAAGTTTCAACATTCACCAGGTCAAAATGGTTACATCAGGATAATTGGAATTGTGATCCATTCATTTATTTTCTAAAGCAGGGGTCCTTAAACTATGGCCCGGAGGCCAGATACGGCCCACCAAAGTTATTAATCTGCACCCGAGGAACAACAAGGCTGCCCCACCCACATCGGCACAACGCCTCCTCTATCTTCTGGAGACCGAGGAAGCCAAAAATGGGACACTCAGAAGCTTCAGGAGGCCAAAAATGGGCCCGTTTTGGGGTGACAAAATGGTTCTGGAGGCCAAAATGGGTCTGTTTTTGGCCTCCCCAGCTTCCAGAGGGAGAGGGGGGGAGAGAGAGAGAGAGAGAGAGACCACCTAGCCACACCCGCCCAGCCAGTCCAACCCCCCAACAGTCTGAGAGACCGTGAATTGGTCTCCTGTTTAAAAAGTTTGAGGACCCCTGTTCTAAAGCTATCCAGTTGCTTGTATCTTTGGGCAACTTAGTAGGGTTTAAAACATTTGGCCTTGCGTGATGTCAGAATATAGTCAAAGGTAAGCAGAAAATTTTAACATGAAAACACTATGTTCTGTTTTGAGAATCCTGGTAACCAAACAGCATTAATTATCTAGCAGTTCTCTAAAGTTTCCCTTTAATATGAGCAATGTTTTTTCCACAATAATTAAACATTATTGCTTTGTGTTTATGTTTTACTTTGTTCCTAGCCAGACTTCTTGTACGGCTCTCACATATTTGCTTCATTATATTTTTATGTGGTAGTGTATGAAATGAACTGAGATTTCAAAAATATTCTCCTTTTTGCTTCTGCAATAATTAGAATTATGATTTGAGTATAGAAAACAGCCAGCAAGCCATCAGATGGCATTAATCTATGTATATAGTTGTACATAGATTCACATGTGCACTTTTCCATAATGGAAATTATTGTTATGCATTCTGTAACGGCATATTTTGGATGTGCTTCTTAGGACCTAAAACTTAAAAAAATAGAATTGTTTCTTTACTCCCAATTTAGACAATAAAAATATTGCCATAAAGCATGTTAGGAAAGGAGGAATGCTAAATTTGTATTAGAAAGGTTCAGGTACAATTAATCAGGTGTGGGGTAATACAGCCAATTCTACACTAAGATAAAATGTTTCTTGTTTTAAAATTCCTGTGTTGGCTTGCTGCCTCATCTGATTTGAAGGGTGGTAGTGTTAGTTTTACGTATGTTGGATCAGCTTGGCTGCTTTTTTTGTTCATTTTGTCAAGGTGTATCTTTTCATAAAAAGTAAATAGCAGTTCAATCCTTGGTTCTGAAAGACAGGACTTACTATTATGTAATCAAACCTTTTGTTCTTTAGTAACACCCATTCATCTTCATGTTGCTTCACCAAATAATTGTTACCTTTTCAGGAATGTTGTTAATAATTTCATATTTTTAAAACGATCAGAAATGTCGGCAGGTCGGCGGTTCGAATCCCTAGCACTGCGTAACGCAGTGAGCTCCCATTACTTGTCCCAGCTTCTTTCTGCCAACCTAGCAGTTCGAAAGCAAGTAAAAAATACAGGTAGAAAAATAGGGACTACCTTTGATGGGAAGTTAACAGTGTTCCGTGCACCTGTGGTGTTTAGTCATGCTGGCTACATGACCACAGAGACTTCTTCGGACAGCACTGGCTCTTCAGCTTTGAAAAGGAGATGAGCACTGCCCCTAGAGTTGGGAATGACTAGCACATATGTGCGAGGAGAACCTTTACCTTAATCCTAGTTATGTGTCCAGAAATGCTGTTGAACACAAATATTCTTAAAGAGTAACCATGTAGCCTCAAATGTATTTTTATAATTTTTAAAAATACCCTTTGTAACTTTTCAAGCTAGGCAAAGAATTATTTTGTACTGGCAAATGAATTGTATATGCTACAGAACCTACTATAGTTCTCTTGTGAACTTCAATAGACCTATGTATTTAAATAAGCTGAAATTTTCTAGGATTGACCTGTAAAACATCTTTTCTTTAGACTAGGCATGTCCAACTCGCCGCCTGGAGGCTGCATGGGCAGCAAGTGCTGCAACCCCACAAGATCATAATTTTTAACATTATTATATGATTTAAACACATTAACTATATTATATATGCAGCCCAAGATAATTCCTCTTCATTCAATGGGGCTCTGGCAAATCAATGCATTAGAGACTTTATTGCAGTAGAATTTAAGTATTTACTTCTGCAAGTGCTTAAATTTAGAATAGTGCAATTCTTTCTTCTATAATGCTAGCACATTCTTAAATCAATATGTGAATCCAGAGATGATATGAAGGTTTTGAAATTCTTTTGGGGACTGGAAGAATCCTTTACCCTTTCTATCTAAGTGTTAATTCAAAAAGGCTCTAATAAGTTCAAAAAAATACTTGCTGCCAACATTGTCTTTAAAAAAATACCCAAGTTGAATTGATGTTGCATTATTTCCTGGAACATTTTTTTACAACTTCATCAAATGTACTAGTTCTGGAGAGAAGAGATGGGGGGAACATACAAAGATGTTAATTTATGTTTCATCTGATAGTATGCTTATAGTTTAATGTTTCACCACATGAGGTTAGAAAAACCTAGTATATAATTATTCACAAGGTTCTACTTAATTTAATAGCCTACTTTAAGAATAAAACAAAGAACAGAATGGATTCCTCAGTCTTCTGTGTTTCTTTCAACAACAACAACAACTAAGCTGTATATGTGAAAACAAAAAGAAGAAATTGCACCAGTATTTGGTTCCAATATGTGGAGTATATTTCCTCATCAAAGGAAATCTGTTGCAATCTCACCAAGAAAAACCTGAGAATGTTTATTAATGCAATTGCTGTCTTTCTTTTCTTTCTGCTTAGCCTTCACTGTACAGTGTGCCTTTTGGAAATGAAAGGATAGAAAAAACATTCCCTCTAGCAGTTCATATTATACTCGATAATATTAAGAAACATTTTCTGATTTAGCCAATTGTACAGCAGCCTGGCTCATTTTTCATGTTAACACTTATGTTTGTTAAGATAGGCTAGCCAAAAAATGTTTTTTTGCAACTGCCTACTATTTAGAATTTGACATGTGGCTTATATATTGCTTCTAAATAAATATGATGTAATTAGAATGGGACTGTTTTCTGAGACTGGATTTGTGGGCTTAAGTCAGATGAAGTTACCCTTACTGAGAGAAATGGAGAACTCTATAGCAACTTGAATTAGTTTTTCAATCAAGTGGGATACTGAACGTATTTTGAACTGCTTTACCATTAAAAAAAGATTTGTGTGTATTAACAGTGTTTAGTGATATTGAAAATATGCAGTTATTGCATACCAGTACAAGTCAGAAAACTGAGAATTACAACGTAATGTGCCGAGTTGTAAGAGAATTACATCTGCATTTGCAGTTCACACGTCCTTCTTTAGAAAACATAATTATTTAACATGTTGTCTATTTGTTGTTTCAGCTTTAGTGTCTAATTGGTTTTTAAAACAAGCCTATATTGTATTTAGAGCCGTCTAAGTTGAATGTGAGAAAGCTATATGTCACAGTAGCTGCATCTGACATCTCCATGAAATGTCACAGTAGGCACATTATTTATGTATTAACCAGATAGCTTCCCTGCCGCAATCCAGTGTCTGTCAGTGCCTTGCATAAAGCACATAAACATCAGTGTAATTTAACAACAAAATAACCCAAAAGAAACAAGAATACCTTTACAGGTTCAGACAACTCCCAAGTTGAGCAAAGATGTTGAGATACTTTAATTTTTATTTGAATCTGTAAACCATTAGATTTCTCCTTTTTTTAATTCTCTCACAGACATATACACATCCAGTACTAGACACCAGTTGGATGTCTTCCAAAATATGACATCACACTTAATTCACATGAAGTTTTCGACAATAAAGTGTATCTTCCCAAAAGGTTTTTTTCAAAATCTATTGTACACTAAGAAATTCTGCCTTCCATTGAATAGCTTCTAGATTTCTATGCCTACTCATTTAACATATATACATATAGAAGTAAGATAAAAAAGGAATTGAAAACAAAACTTATTTCTTTGCAGTTAGCAAATCATGCAATGCTTCTGCTCTTCTTTTAGGCATCTGGAAAGCATCTTCTAGTGGTTACTATGTTCATGCTCTTATTCGAGATCAGTTGTGCTTGATTATTCAAAATCCATATTTTACTTCAGCGGTGTGCAACCTTTGTGGCTTGGTGGCCCAGCTGGAGAAAGACAGAGGGAAACTGGGCCATGGGAGTGGTGGGCTAGCATGTGCGATGCACATGCACCCAGCTCAACTTACATAAGGAGCGGGCCGACGTGTAGAAGTGCCCACCAACCCACCGCTCATGCAAGTTGAGCTGCGCGTACATGCATGTATACTCCAGCCAGCCCCTCACATGGCCCAGTTCTGAATAGTCCATGGCCCAGTAGTGGGCAGTGGCCTGAGGATTGGGTAGTCCTGTTTTACTTAAGGAAAGTAATTACTGCCTTTATTTGCCATTATGAATAGCCAATAGAGGTAGTTCTCAAATTATGACCACTCTTTTGGTGACTGTTTAGAATTATAGTAGTGGTCAATCAGGGATCGCATGACTGATCTGTGAAGTTGCAGCTGTCACAGTCTCCCCACAATCACCTGGTTCTGTTCTGGGTGCTCAGGCACCTGGCTTGTGATTACAATGTCACAGTGAATTGCAAACATGTGATTGCCATTTATGCCATTGCAACCTTCCTTGTCAGCTTCCCACAAGCAAAGTCAATAAAAGGGTTGACAAGAAGGAAGGTCACAAGTCTGCTCCTGTAAGTCTGTCACAGATCTCATACTCTATAGCAGTGGTTCCCAAGGTGAGCCCACACCCCACAGAGGGGCAATTTGATTTTTAGTGGGAGCAATTTGAACCTTGTTTAAACCAAGTTAATGGCCTTTTGAGTTTCCTCTGTGTGAGTAGAGTTCACTTTTTGAGTAAAGTAAGAATTATATGTCATGTGGGGAGGGCATCAGGATTTTAAAGATGCTTAGGTGGGGCATGGCCAAAAAGGGGGGGAACCACTCCTCTATAGTGTGGACCTGCCCTCAGTAGCCCCCCCCCCACCTGCACTCCATAGTGTCCATCCATCCACTTCCCTCTCCAGCCAATCCATTCTTCCCACCAAACTGTGTGCTGCAGCACCCTCCCATCCCCACCCCCAAGCTACTTAACCTGTGACTTCCTCCTCTTACCATTTAGTAACGTATGTTACAATGGCAGCCAGGACTGGCGGGATTGTCATTTCTAAGCAATGTTTTCATATGACATTGTGCTTTATGATCGCATCGCTTAGTGACAATCCTGGTCCCAACTGCTGTTGTAATCTGGAGATTAGTGTAAACCAATAAAATCATTGCTTTAAAAAAAAAGTGGTATCAAATTTTCCTAGATCAATTGGCTTCTTGTTTTTTTTTGCACTTTGCATTCGGATAGGACTATTTGGAAAGAGTTTAAGCAGTCAGAGCAAAAACTGCTTCTGATAATAAAGCAAGGTGCTGGATTCATGCTTCTAATATTTACTTAATTATGTTCACGTGCTAATCTCATCATTTATTAATCTTTCTCAATTATTTGAACTATTGCTTATGACCTCCTGAATTCAGCTTCTGTGTCATGTGCCGTATGTGACTTGAGAAATAGCTGGATACATTGTGTCCACATGAAATCATATTCATTACTCATCAAAATATGCTGTAAGCAAAACACATCTATCTCATGACTGATGCAACAGAATGACTAAATATTCTGAAAACAATTTGTAAATCTAGGTATTGTAAGGTCAGGCTTTCATTCAAACTTGATCTTCTTTAGAAGGATGTATTAAAAGCACTATAGATAAAAGACATTCTGAGCCCTTTATTTAAAATGAATAAGTTTAACATCACTTGATTGTTGTCACTATAAATTCATGGAATGAAATAATAATATTTTCTTCCCATACTCATTGGGTTTCTTTAAACAGCTTCCTACCCTCACCCTTCAAAATAAAGAGTTGCTTAAATTCTGTGTTGCAGTTGGGTCCCCCCTCCCCCCCCATGTTTGGCTTCCTGCCATTTCTAGAAACTGAGATATTGGTGTTTTATCTCAGTTTCATGCTTGGGATGTTGGGAGAAAGCCAAGTAAATGCCATGGCTGTGATGCTTTAATGGTATCTCACATAGCAGTAATAGAAAAGGTACTTGCTCATTATTCATTCTGCAGTGAAGAATCTTTCACACCATAGGAATAGTATTTGTAATATAAAATGGTCTTTATTTCATATGGTGAACTATTATTCCCTTTTCTGCACATTATCTTTTAAAATAATGGAATGATTTATAGAGGATTCTGTAAGTCCTCTTTTCAGTAACTTTCCTGTGCACTACTTGGCGAGTCTAAGCATGGGTTAAATTAGTCTGGTTGCCCAGGACTGAGGAATCATTTTCCTTGGCCACGCCTCCTGGTGCTCCTTAACGCCATATTTTTTCCTCAATCTGCCTGATTAAGGACTAAAATTGTGAGCTCCAGCTTCTGTTTAAATCAGGGTTGGACGCTCCTTTTTTTTTACCTTCATTGTTTTTCCTTGCCATTTATCTTTTTTTTTTTTGTCTTCCTGAAATTCATTTTTGTTCTTTTTAACCTCCTTTTTCTTCGTTTTCCCTTTCCTTCTGCATAGGACAGCGTGTGAGGTAGGAGCGAAGGTGTGGGGTACTCCGTTGACCGCACTGCTTGAGTGCTGCACTGCTTAAAGAGTTTTTTTTCCTTCCTGAAGGGCGGCAGAGCTCTGGGCGGCAGCCGAGAGCGCTCAGTAGTCTAATTTTAGCCTTCTGTCTGCCGCCAAGCCGCAGAGAGCCTAGCAGCTGCTTTTAAACCTCTCAGCCACCATTTTGTCCTCTTCCACCCTCGCACCAGTGCGCTGGCCTTTTTGAAGGGCTATTTTGAAGGGCTTATTTGCTGACTTGTCCGGCTCCCGCAGATCACCGCCAGTGGCCAGCTGGCCCTCTTCGAGGCTCCATAAAGGCCGCTGCCACTCATCCTTGGAGCATTCGGGTGGTGCTAGTGTCTTTGGCCACAACGCGGTCATACACCGGCACAGAGAGGGTCGGTTACATTTTGCCCCTCTCTGGCTGATCTGCATAGGCTGCACATCCACCCTGGTTAACGGACCTTGGCTTGATCCCCTCGCTCGCTGAAGGCTCCAACTGCAGTGGAAGGCCGCCACACCAAAGACCCCCAACCTGATCTATTTAGTGATGGCTTCACCAGCTTGCTTCACTTAGTGACAGTTTACCAAATTGCTCCACTTAGTGATGATGCCTTTGTACTGTGGAGACCTTGCAAATCGCTGATGTGGAGCAGCCAGGACCATCTTCAGACTACCATGGTAGATGAGGTTCCTCCCAAGCCCCTAGTCAGGCCAAGGCCTCAGGCAAGGGCAAGCAAGCCAGGAGGGGCAGGGTGGCAGTAAAGGCCAGTCATCTCTACCATTCATCATCTGCAGCTTCTGATAGTGATGCCAAATGCAGGCAATGGGCCCTCGAAAAACAATTTGAGAAGGCCCAGCACCAGGCAACTAAGGCCAACCCGCAGACCTATGCGCAGATTGCATTGATCCATCCCCCCTCCCCCATTGGGGATCCCCTGCAGATCATTGAGGAGGAGGTAGAATCACAGGACTTGTCACTTGACATATCCTTCGTAGATCCTGGTTCCCCTATGCCTTCCTTTGTCTCAGATCTGGGGCAATGGCGCAGCCGGACCGAGGGTACCAGCTTCAGCCTTCGAAGGCCAGGCACCATCTTCTTCCAGAGCCCCTAACAGGGATAGGCCTGGAGATGGTCAGGAGCCTGAACTTTCCACCCACATGCAAGCCGTCATCACTCGAGCCATCTCCCAGTGTATAGTGGAGGGGCTTCAGAAGAGGGATCAAGCCCCACCAATCTAGTCCCATCTGGGTCTAGCAAAGAGGTGTCTGGCACTGGCCACAGGACACGCCATCCTTCTCTGGAACCCTCTATAGTCAGTGAGGCTTCTGCCTGGAAGGATCCGGAGCAGGAGCTCTTGGAGGATGAAGACCTTCCCCCAGAGGCTCCTGCTTTCTCTGGGCTCTTCAAGCCCACCCTGTTTAAATTTCTTACACAAGGCCAAAGCCACTACCCAGCTGGGCGCTAAGGCCCAGGCCGGCCAAGGTTCATCTGATTCAACTGTAGCTAATCCCAAGGATAGCATGTTTAAGACTCAGGCTCCTCCACAGGACCTCATTTCTGTTCCCAGTCTTTTTATGGCTGTGATTCAGCGGCAATGGGTCCAACCTGGTTCTCTCACCGCACCCAGTGGTGGGGACAAGAAGCTATATTCAATGGAATCTACCCTAGAGGATGTTTCAACCCTGCCCTTGGTAGACCCTCCAATAGCAGCCCTCACTTCTAACTCTGTTCTTCCAGCAGACCTGATGGAGGGTTTCAAGGCAGAAGACAAGAAGGTGGAGAAGGCCTGCCACAAGACCCATCAAGTGGCAGCCTGGGCCATTAAGGCGTCTTCCTCCTTGTCGTTCTTTAACAGGGCTTCCATCATTTGGCTACGTGAGCTGCAGTGTAAGCTTCCAGTGGAGGACACTCGCCTCTTCCAGGATGTGACAAAGATCATTGCAGCAGCCCGGTACTCTGCTGACACCTCGCTTAATGCGGCAAAATTTGCCTTGAAGGTTTTAGCATCCAATGTCACCTCTAGACACCTCGTCTGGCTTCGCCACTTGCAGGCTGACCAGAAGGCCAAGTGGAAGCTTGCTTGTGCTCCCTTCAAGGGAACCAAGCTATTTGGGGAGATCTTGGACCCTTTCCTAATTGAATCTAAGGATAAGCGGAAGATCCTTCCCACCCTGACCAAGAAGCAGGATCGTAAGTCCACTCCTTATTTCAGGAGGCAGTCCTTTTGTACCAACTCCTCATTCTCTTCCTCCACGGCCCCCAGATCGTACAATCAACCCACCAATCGATCCCAAGACAGACAGTCCTTTCTGGACAGGGGTAGGCAGCAGTTCAACTTCCACAGATCCAACCATGTCGGTGCTTCCCACAGGCCCTTCCACAAGTCCAAGTGACCACCAAAGGTCTCTTCCCATCGGGAAGTTCGTATCCCAATGGGAACAGACCACGGAGTATGCCTGGGTCCTGCAGACTGTCAGGGAGGGACTCTTGCTAGAGTTCGTCTCATGCCCCCCCCAATGAATTTCATCCAATGCCCCACCCCCTCCTGCCCTCTCAAGAGGGACCTCATGACCCAGGAGATCCATCATCTCCTGGAGATCAATGCCATAGAGCAGGTACCATCTGACCAGGAGCGGAGGAGATTTTATTCCATCCTCTTCCTGGTGCTCAAGAGCTCAGAGGGGTGGAGGGCAATCTTGGACCTCAAGAACAGACCTCAAGAACCTCAGCTATCATCTTGCATGCAGGAGGTTCAAAATGCAATCCCTGCAAACCATCCTGTCAGAGATTCGCCAAGGAGACCTCCTAATGTCCATAGATTTAAAGGAATCATGCCTACACATCCCAATTCGGCCACAACACTGAAGGTTCCTGGAGTTCTTCTACGGAAGAGATGATACGTACCATCCAGGCATCCAGGCGACGACCAGAATTTATGACTCCACGTGACCACTTTCGCCAAGTGGTGTGACAACTTCCAGCTTGATCTTGTCACAGCACCAGTTCCCTGTATATTGGACTTTCTACAGGAGGGCCTTGATAAGGGAATCACTCCCAACACCCTTCGATGCCAGGTTGCTGCATTATCCACCATTTGGTCTGGGGCTTTGGCTCAGCCCCTCAGCAGAATACCAAGGGTTCAGTGCTTCCTTGAGGGTGCCTCCAATCCGTGCCCTCCCCTCCGGTGGTCCACCAGTACCCAACCTGGCAGTTATTGATGGTCCTACAGTCTCTCACTTTAGCTCCTTTTAAGCCCCTTTGCACGACTTCTCTCCAGCACCTCACTCTTAAGATTGTCTGTCTAATTGCTATAACATCTGCAAGGAGAATATCAGAACTGGCAGCTCTATCTGTCCAAGAGGACTTATGTATCATGCATCCGGACAGAGTTGTACTTCACCTGATCCCAGCCTACTCTACAAGGAGCGCTGCCATCACCGCTGCCTGGACAACCCAGGCTACCATAGACGAAATCTGCAGAGCAGATTTGGTCATCCGCATTGCCCTTTTTCAGAAACTATAAATTGGACATGCTTGCCTCAGCTGAGGCATCTTTCGGCAGGTGGGTTCTCCAGGGGGTTGTTTCCATGACCCAATCCCAGGATAGAACTTCTTCCCACCCTAGTGACATGTAACTTGGGTATGTCCCATGCTTGGACTCTCCAAGCAGTGCACAGGAAAATGACCATTGGCTTACCTGAAGGGTCCTTTTCTGTTTACTGCAGGAGAGTCCAAACCCGCCCTGGGTCTTCGGGTCCAGAGATTTGGGACCATCACGTCAACTCGGAGTTCCTTCTATTGTATCATCAGAACTTCAGCCTTCACTGGTCCCAGGACTGGTCAAAAATCTGGCGTTAAGGAGCACCAAGAGGCGCGGCTAAGGAAAACGATTCCTCAGTCCCAGGGCAACCGGGCTAATTTAACCCATGCTTGGACTCTCCTGCAGTGCACAGAAAAGGACCCTTCAGGTAAGCCAATGGTCATTCTCCATATTGTTTGCCATTTATGTCCTGATCCTCTTGTTTTGTCTTGAAATACTTATATCTGAAACTGTGCTTGGATATGACTAGATAGATTCCAAATCTAGACGGCTATAAAAAAAAAGGCTGCTATCTTTATTCTTGTTACTACTTTAAATGTACTGGCCTTACAAAACACCCATAAAGGCAAAAATAAAAGTCCTGATACATGAAAAAAAAAATTTTATTGTAGTGTCAGATCGTTCTCATGAGGCTCATGAAGCAGCTAAAATTCCTTTGGCTGTTCATTCCTTACTGCAATGTGTGAAAGAAGTAGTCAGCTCTTAAAACAAAGACGGGTATGCATACATGTTTCAATATTCTTATAGTTGTATTCCACATTTCATGATATGAATTACATTTCATAAAGTTTCATTGTAAAAGAGTCAAGGTTATGTCTTACCACTATTGACTATCTTAATGAGAGAGATTTCTCATGCCTGAAATAAAACTGCAAGCAATGTGGAATCTTATTTACTACATAATTCAATTTCTGATAAATGTAGAATATTTTTTCTTTAAAGCAAAAATCTTAACACTCTTAATAATTGTTAATAACTGTTAATATTGCCTCTTATTTTGGACACTGCTCTTATTCTACTATGGTCTTCCTTATTATGTTCACACAAAAATATAAGGGTTTTTTAAATCAAAGATTACTGCCAACGTTATGATGGCCTACTTTGTACATAATATTAACATAGAGTTGAACAATTGAGATGCTGCACTACTTGAAAACAAATTTTGCTAAACCTAATTACTTATTTTTATTTATGTTTTTTGTTTGTTAAATTTACTTCCAGACCAGTTCAGAATATTACCAATTTCATGTTAATGTACCCACACCTTGAAAGTACATGTCTAGTTTCTTTTTCAGGCTATCAAAAGGAAAAGTAAGTAACAAGTTTTCTACTGAGACGAATTTTCCCTGATTTTCTGCCTTCATATTCTACAGCAGGGGTATCAAATTCAATGCCCGGGAGCTGGTTTTTTGGCCTATGGGGTATTTAGATCTGGCCAATGGGGTACTTAGATCTGACCCCAGGGCTGTCTGTACACAGCAAAGGACTGGTCTCTGATGCCTCTGCCAGCAAAAATGGAGCTCAGGAAGGCTGCTTTGTTTTTGCTGGCAGAGGGTTGCAGGAAACAGTTGCAGCTGAAAACGGAGCTTGGGAGCCCGTTTTCTCCGGCAGAATGCTCAGGCCACCATAGGCGTCCCCCGCTAAAAGTGACATTGAGCTAGCCATGCCCTCCATGGCTACGCCCACCTCAAGGTCAAACACAACCCTGATGCGGCCCTCAATGAAATTGAGTTTGACACTCCTGTTCTACAGCAATGTAAACCAAATCTTTAAATTGTCTTTTAACCTGGAGTTCTGGAAAACTTCCAATTTTTTTAACAATGTTCTTCATGATGAGAAATAAATATGAAGTTGTCACCTACTGCTAATTCAGTAGAAAGATGCTGCCAATTGGAAATTGGTGACATATATGGTACAATAACAAATTGCCTGTCCCTCATAAAACATACAGTAATTACTAGGTTTTACTTTGGGGTTTTGTTATATGAATTGGCTGTTGTAGTTTAGAAATCATGATTTATTATTAAATTTGACATGTGAACTTAATCAGTTATTCAATTTAGTTAGCAAGCAATGTTAAACCAAATATCAATATTTGGGGCTTATCTAGCACTCTCTGTATTGAGTCTGTTTGCACCTGCTTGTTGCATACCTGCATTTCACTCTGCTTTTTTTAAAATATGGCCATATAAATTGAGCAAATTTATATGGCCATTTAACTCACTGAACATGACTCTGGGTGATGTACAACTAGCAACAATTAAAACAACTATACTGCTGTGTAATTGAAACTATAATGTTCCTGTGAATTGCCTTGTTATCAACTTTGTGAAAGCAACAATGAACTGGTATCCTTGTGACTTTAACATATTGAGAATGTTTATATAAGACAAGAAATACAGTATGTAAATAGTTTTTTTGTATGAAATGCTGATGGAGCTGCTGATGAAACATTTTCCAAGGTTTTAACGGTTAACCTTGCACCGTGAATACTTTTGTTTCCTGTTTAAGTTCAAAACCTTGGATTTTAGCAACTTTCCCTACATTGTGTTAATAACCTTTCTTGCATAATAATACAAGAGTACCACAATAAATAGTTTTTCACCTGTTCCTGCATTTTGTAAGGCAAGCTAGTAAAAAATGCAGTTTTATACAGTGGTGAATTATTGCTCTGTATTATGAAAGCTTCAATCTTATAAATTCTCATGAACTATGATCAGGAAGAGTCAGGTTTCAATCCAGCCACTCAGAAATCTTTGTATAAATCAGCATTTCTCAAATATGGCAGCTTAAAATGCAAGAACTTCAACTCTATGCTGGCTGGGAAATTCCAAATCTTAAAGTCTCCATATCTTAAAAGTTCAAAAAATATTCAAAAAAGGATAAACAGTACCTCTCAGGCCATTCTCTGTGTTATAGTATGGTTGCTGTGGGAAAATAGGAATGCTATATGTATACATCCTGGAAGAAGAGATTAATAAGAGAATAAATAACTTCCTAATCAGGTTTTGAGTCCAGCTATGGGCAGAAACAATGTTGAACTGTACCAAGAGTAAGATAGAAATAGTACAGCCATCCTTGCTTTCTTTGATTTAATGTGCTTTTAATACTGTCAACCACAATATTCTTTGGGGCTGGTTGTAAGACTTGGGGCTGGGGTGCACAGTTTTGCAGTGGTTAGGCTCCTTTTTCAAAGGATGGTCCCAGTCACTGTTGATAAGGAGTGAGAAGTGCAGCCCTGAACTTTCCTCTATGGAGAGCTGCTGCTGCTGCTGCAGTGCTTGGTGCTGTTTCTGTTCCTTTTTAAAATCTATATGAAACTGCTGGGTGAGCTGATCCAGCACTATGGAATAAAGTTTCATTAGTTAAGATGATAATACTCAACTCTATACCTGTGTTTCCCTGAAAATAAGACCGAATCTTATTTTCTTTTGCCCCCCCCAAATAAGCACATGCTTTATTTTCAGGAGGTGTCTTATGTTTTTCCCATGTACAGGAGGCCCACTTCTTCTGCTTGCGCACGGTGTAACTGGAGGCTACGCAGCGCACCAGTACTGCTGTGAGAGAGGGGTGGTAGAGCTGCCCCACCACTCCCCACAATAGCTTACCTCAGGGCCCCTGCAGCCAGTCAACCATACCTTGACACCTGCCTTGCCCCCCTGCACCGACATGCTACTCAGCTTCTTGCTCTGTTGCAGCCATGAGCAAGCAGAAGTGGGCTGGCGGCCAAGTGGGCTCCTGCTGCACATGCCTGCCATTGCTGCCACCACAAAGTAGGTGTCATGGAATGGATGGCCTGGCTGCAGGGGCCCTGAGGTAGACAGGTGCAGGGTGTGTGAGGCAGGTCACCTCCCCTTGTGGCCGCAGCACTGCGAGCAACCAGATGAAATGGGTGGCCAGGTGGCCGCACAGGTTCTTAAGCAGGGCTTATTTTGGAGGTAGGACTTATATTAGGCACATGCATTTAAAAACATGCTAGGTCTTATTTTCAGGAAAACAGGGTATCTCAATCATGGGTGACCCAAATGATGATGTATCTGCCCTTTTGTAATGCTTGGAAGCTGTGGAGATCTGGATGGGGGACAGTAGCTTCAGCTGAACCCTGAAAAGATGGAGTGGCTATGGGTGCATGGAGTCTCAGGATCTGGAATTTATCTCTCACTATCTCAGACAGTCCCAGTGTGCAACTTGGGGGTCCTTCTGGACTCACAACCCTTCGTCAGAGATCAAGTGGCAGTCATGGCTAGGAGGATCTTTGTGGAAATTTGGGTTGTAGCCAGTTGTGCTCTTTCCTGAATCGTGGAACCCAGTCACTCTTCTTTTTGTCCTGATCATCTTCCATTTGGATTATTGCAGTGTGTCCTATAAAGCTATCTTTGAAGAGTACGGAGAAGTTGCAGCTGGTACAGAATGCAATGGTATGGAAAGTATTGGCCATCCCTAGGATGGTACATGTAGCACCGCTGTTATGTGAGCTGCATTGGCTGCCAATTTGCTTTCAAGTCCAATTCATGCCAATGTTGGCTATCATCTTTAAGGCCCCCACTATATGTTGATATTTATTTCTCTTTTATACTTTTGTGGAAATTGTAATCAATTACTACATTGTCCATTACAGTACAGGTGGCAACTTCAGGGCATGCTGGGATAGTAATAATGCCGGTCCTATCCAGCTGAAAGTAGTGCAGCTGGTGATGACAAACTGAACTCAGTGAACTATATCTATTCATGCTGCTTTTATCCAGCACTTTACATCCCATGTCACTCATCCAACTTAATCTAGAAACAGTTTATGCCATGGTCATTTGGCTGTGCAAAACCATTCATAAGGCTGCTTTATGAAGCAGATAAAGTGCTCCTCTGGACATGTTATTTAAAACTTAGAGCCCCTGTCTCATAAAGACTTGGCAAAATCGTTTTGAGAGGCTTTGCACATTGTCCAGGTATATGTGAATACACAGATGGCAAAGAGAAGTTCCCATAGTAGCTGCTCCAAACCTTTGAGATAATGTGGCTGCTGAACATTTTGATGCTTAGGAGTTACTTTAGATGGGAAAAATCCTCCCTCAAAGGTTGTGCACACCAGTAATGACAGATCTCTGTTGCTATATTGACTAGGATGAGAAAAAGTTGGGAAAAAATCATGGCCTAAGCGCAGACCACAGAACAGCTTAATGGCAGAATTTGGAACAGCTGGAGTTTTGCTTTATTCTGATTTTAATGCTAAATTCTTAGAACTTAAGTATTTTGTTTCAAGTTTGTTGAAACATCTGTAGATCCATGCAGATTTCTGGCAGGTAACTGATAACTAGATATTGTTGTCTTCAAAAAACTAAGAAGGTTTGGCTGAAATGCAAACTTTATTGGAGAGATATCAAGGGATAAGAGAAAAAAGTAATATATTTAAAACCAATTGAATACTTTTTTTTATACCACTGGAAGTGTAGCTTACTCCTGTATATTTGTATGTTTCTTGCTGAGAACTGCCATGCCATATTAAGGTCACTATTGTAAATAGGTAGAAATGTATCTTTTCCATCAGCATGTGAGGTACTTGCAAAAAGAGTCATCTAAAACAAATTGATGGGTGGCAAATTGAATGAATGAATAAATGAGAGGCCCCACTTTTGATAAGGCCATTCTGGACAATGTTATTATGTTTGAGTTTGAGTTTGAAGTTTATTTATATGCCGCCCTTTTTCCTGGGGGGACTCAGGGCGGCTCACAACCCAAGGGGGAGGGGGAGACAAACTTTTAACATATAAGACAATACATAATTAAAAAACACAACATTCATACCATTCGGGCGGGTTACAGTCTTAGCCCCAGGCCTGACGGGATAGCCAGATTCTGAGGGCTGTGCGGAAGGTCTGGAGGGTGGTGAGGGTACGAATCTCCACGGGGAGATCGTTCCATAGGGTCGGAGCTGCCACCGAGAAGGCTCTCCTCCGCGTAGTTGCCAGTCGGCATTGACCGGCAGATGGAACTCGGAGGAGGCCTAATGAGATCTAATAGGTCGCATGGAGGTAATTGGCAGTAGGCGGTCTCTCAAGTACCCAGATCCACTACCATGTAGGGCTTTATGGGTGTCTTGAACAAGAAGCATCTGAGTAGCAGTAAACTGGTTTGCTATGCTGCTGTATCAAAAAATAAAAAATTCATAATGAAATTAATACATTTTCTATAATTTCTTTTCATATCCCATTTCACTTTACAAGCTTACTAAAGATGTATTTGGTAAACCTAGCTATCTAATAATGCTTATGATTTCTCCTTCAGGACACTAACCCGGTTACCACGTATGCAGTGGCAAAGTTCTGTGCTGCTGCAATGTCCATAAGAAAAAAATTGGCTACAGAAGTATAGTACCATCTTGTACCAATTATCTGGACATACCTCTAACAATATTTGGACCCTTGTGTTATTATCCACTTTTAATGTCAATACTTTTTAATTATATTTTAATGTTAGTATTTTTTAATATAGTGTAAAAACTAATGTGTATTGCTGGTCTTAAACAGTAATAAAGATTTTACTTATGATTTGAGTGCTGTTACATTTCAAGATGATCAATGGGTCCATTGCTCGGCACATATATTTAAATGCTGGTAACAAATGGAATAATGACTATGATTATGTATGTATGTATGTATGTATGTATGTATGTATGTATGTAGTGAAATAAAGACATTACAGGTTCTTTAGAATCTGTACTACTTACGGTCAATTAGGGAGAGTGACTACAGTTTTGGATAAAGTTGCACCTGAACTTCTCCATGTCCACAGTTCCCATAGCTCTTCATGATATGTGAAAGAGCTGAGGGAACTAAAAGGCTCAAGAGATGGTAGAGAGCTGCTGGCAAAAGACAAGAGTTGAATATGATTGAAGAGCTGCTAGAAGTACTATTAGAGCCTACCTTGATATGATGTAAAAGGGCAAAATGTAACTGTGTCTCCGCCGATAGTGACTTGATGAATGTTTTAGATGACTCAGTTCCTCCTTAGAAGAAGTTCTACTAAGATCGGGAGAGGGAGGATGTCTCTAAGAATATGCTGTCCATCTAGCAAATAAAGTTGCTCATATTTGGTCTAGATTGAACTTTGGTCTTGAGGCAGAACCAGTGGAGGTTATGGGAGCTAAGGCTCCCATACTTTGAGAGTAGTTTGATCCTGTTGGACCTGAGGAAATGGACAAACCGTTGCAATTGCTGGCTTGGCCACACCTGTGCTCTTCCTGGCTGGTTAAGGCTGCCTGCATGATTGGGTCTGGTTAGTGATTAATTCTTTCTTGAGGGAGAAAATGGTCTTACTGGCTCTTAAGGAGGCCTTGGTAAACCCTCTCCTCAAGAAACTATCACTTGACTTTATCAGGATCACCCAGCCAGCTTTCATGCCTAAGGTGGGACTAGAATTCTAGCCTGATGCCTTAATCAGTATATCAGACTGATTCTGAAGATCCATGTTGTAAGGAATGGAACATTCTTCTGTATATTAAATATTTCAGCTTTCTTGAATTCTACAAATAATCTAGATCTGTGATAGGGAACCTATGGCACGTGTGCCATATTTACTGGCATGCAAGCCATAAGCTCTGGTGCACTGGCCAGCTGATTCTCGGCCTTCCGGAGGGCGGGGGAGGTCATTGAATTCTGGGTGTGGGCACACCTTTACCATCACTTATGTAGATGATGGTTTGGATTTTTAATTTGATGAATCGTGTTGAATACTTTTGGTATAGTTCTTTAAAATCTATTTCAGCTAACCATCAAGAAATGGCCATAACGATAATCTATACATGGTGTAGTGAGTGGTAAACAGATTGGCACATATAACCTTCTTAATGACCAATTAAGTCTTTTGGTTAGCAATAGCAATAGCAGTAGACTTATATACCGCTTCATAGGCCTTTCAGGCCTCTCTAAGCGGTTTACAGAGAGTCAGCATATTGCCCCCAACAATCTGGGTCCTCATTTTACCCACCTCGGAAGGATGGAAGGCTGAGTCAACCCTGAGCCGGTGAGATTTGAACCGCTGACCTGCTGATCTAGCAGTAGCCTGCAGTGCTGCATTTAACCACTGCGCCACCTTGGCTTGGTTGAACGTTTTGAAAGCATTAGGAAAGTCAGCATTCTTTCATCATGAATCCTTTTGGTTTAATATCCATATTTCCTCAGTCAGATAGATTAATGCTTTATTAAAAATCAATAATTATGGTTTTTGCTAGGTTTGCCGTTACATTACAGTAGAAAAACAAAGTGTACGCAGAGCCAGTAATATTTCAAAGCATACAAATAGTTCTGAGAAATTAATACCGAATAACAAAATCCCTGTTTAAGAGTTCCTTTCATGTATTCAACTCAACATGAAAGGAACAGGAACACCCAGCAAAGAAGGAAATAAATGTTAACTAACAAAAGTTTCTTGGAAAGAAAGCTGGCTTTGGTTTCACTTTGAACAGGACAAGCATAAGAGTAATCAAACTCCAGTCCAAAGTTCAGAATCAGGTTTGTCAGCCAGTCAAAAATCAGAGTTCTAAAGCACTGTTCACAGGAATGCCACACCCTAAAGCAGGAAATCGGACAGTTGCTTCCAATGAAGAAGCATGGCTCCAGGCTGCCTTTTAAATCAGGCTGCTGCCGGCTGTCTTTAATCAAGAGAGCTACTCCTTTACTTTGCAAGGAACTTCATTGAATATCTTTGATTTGTTCAATGGATACAAGGGATTGGAGGTCTTATCTCATCATCTGACTGCTCCAGCTGTTCTGATGGTGCCTGTGTTAGATCAATCTGAAGTGATTCCTGACTTGGTATATCCTGAGACTGACATTCCACTTGATAGTTGGAACTGGGTTTTTTTTGGGGGGGGGGATTTGGAACCTGAGCCATGATGCTAAGTCTCATCAGGCTCACATGAGAATTTGCCACTTGAAATATTGGGTAAAGACTAATGTTAGAGATCCAAGCAGTCCTCCCAACAATTTTACCTCCTCCGGGGAAAAGTATATCCTTGGATCGTCCTCCTTTCAGTCAATACCTGCTAATGATTGGATCAGGAAAAAAAATTATGGTAGAGATCAAAAGAGCCCCTGATTTGGATCTGCAGAAAGACCGATCCAAGGATGAAATCATTGTTATGAAAGCTTCTGCAGTAGCTCTTTTTGGTTTTCCACCATTCTCTCTCTTACACATATGAAGTGTTTCCACTGACAATCTTGAAGTGCTTTACCTTCATTTTGGAAGGGAGGTTGAGCAGCATGCTATACTTAGAGCACTGTTATTCAAGCATGGACATGGCTATAAAAGATAGGTCTGCCTCTTTCTATTCTTCCTTGTAGACATATTTTGCACTTCGTGCTTTTAATTAATATATTTACCAAATATGCAGAGTAGCCTGAAATGAAATTTGATGCTTTTTGCCAAGATTTCTATGAAAGTTGCTCAGTTATGATTGCATCTGAATTCACCTCATGTTTAGATACTCTAGGTTTTTTTATGCCATGTGTGAATATTTAACATTTATCATTAATATCTGGCCCTCTAACTTGCTAATTTCTCATATCATTGTATTGTAAACCCTACTTGCTTCATCTTTGATTGTAAACTGTTTTATTAAAACAAAAGCCAAAAAGCCATCTTCCCTTCAGTATTAGCCCTCAGTTTCATCTTTTCATATTGAAGATAATAATCATCCAGACCCATGTTGACCAAGCTGACTCTGAACCGCTTTCTGTTGTTCAAAATGGCAGATTATTCTAGATTTGAATAAGTTATTTGCTATTTTGGCTACATGTGTGTATGCAAGTATGTACTTTTATTAGAGGGGAGGGGACAGAAAGCCAGTTTGTTATATAAATATTTCTTCAAAAATGTAATACTTGCTGTACAAATTCATTTTAGGAACATCTTCCATCTGTGTCTGATTTATAATGAGTGCCAAATCTGCTATCAATAAAGAGATTTTTGCACCACATGATGAAAGGATGCTGGGTGCAGTCCAAGTAAAAAGGAGAACGAAGAAAAAGATTCCTTTCCTGGCAACTGGGGGTCAGGGTGAATACTTAACCTACATTTGCTTGTCAGGTATGCTAAATCATTTTGAAATCCTGCTATCCTTTCAGTTTGTTTGTAAAAGTTGATTGATGTTGTATGTGGATAAAAATAATGTGCCATCATGAATTTTAATTAGACAATTAGATGAAAAATCAGAGCATAAACTTTCAGTATTCCTATATTTAAATCACAAAGGGAAGGTATGGGCAGAGTTTTGTCAGTACAGATAGAGTCAGTAATATACTTATATAGACTTCCAAATATTTCTCAATATTTGGCCATAGTCTTCACAAGATCTATTCTTTTAGGCATTAATGTGGCCCCCAAAGCCCTGGGACCCGAGTGGTTAAAGTGTAGTATTGCAAGCAAACTCTGTCCACTGTCTGGAGTTCAATGCTGACAGGGCTCAAGGTTGACTCAGCCTTCCATCCTTCCAAGGTTGGTTAAATGAGGATCCAGATTGTTGAGGGGCAATATGCTACAAAGCACTATGAGCCCGTTTATAAGGCCAAATGCCATTGCTAATGTGTCAGTGAAAGAATGGACCTGGATTTTTGGTATTGCATTGAGAAATTTCTGTATGTTTATTTCCTATGTTCTTAAAAGAGACATTAGCATACATGCTTGTAGATCAACCAAGAATTTTGGGTGCGCAAATAGACAAAAAAATGAGTTCATCTTATTCCATATATAGACAGCACGGGTCAACCTACGACCATAATTGAGCCCAAAATTTCGGTCATGTCATGATGGTAATAAAGCAGGCACCTCTTTTGTGGCAGTTGTTAAGCAAATGCTATTAAGTGAACCCATTGTTTGCTATGGGACATGTTTTGCTGGAAACTGGAAGTAAGTTTCTGGCAAAAAGTATTTTGTAAATTGTGATCATGTGACCACAGGGCATTGCGAACACATCAAAAGGAATTGAATGTGTAGATTGTATGCTAGGCAAATGCAAAGGACCCAATGCAGCGTGCTGTTGAGATTTCCAGATTATAAATGGTAAATTCCAACATTGTATTGTTGTTTGTGTGTGTTAGTGTGCAACATTTAAACAACTAGACCATTACAGTTCCAGAATATATTTACTCTATTGTGTTGGTTTTGTTGGCTTGTTGAACTTTAGTGTGTTTGTGTTGGGCATGGTTTCTACACGGTCCTATTTCTTGTTGATAACTGGACTTTTCTAGGTAGATTTGCAAGTTAAGAATAGCTGACAATAGATGACATCACCTTTAGAAAAAGCAAAGAAAGAATATTGCTTATCCCAACTCAAACACGTGCAGGCAGATTTCTTGGTAGAGATTTTTCCATATATTTTTAAGCTATGAAGTTTATTGAATTGTCCATATCAAGGATTTTTTCCTCCCTTAAAGATGGAATTTTCTCCTCTGCCCCATTTGCTGTTGTTGAAATATATGTGTATTGCTCATCAACCTGTAAAACTATAATGGTAAAAGATTATCCTCTACTTTTCTACACCAGTAATATTAAAATTGTAAAATTTATATCTAAGCATACATTTAGGCAGTTAATAGTATTTTATGTATTTGATGCTCTGATGAATATCACTTCATTCCATTGCATCAGTGCTTACTTTGCTTGTCAAATGGGTAGTTTAAGCCTCGTTGCTTTTACCTAATCAATTTGTATTTCATCTTTCAAAAGCTTGGGGCTGCTGAAAGTTTTCTTTTGGATGAACTTGGCTACCAAAGCAAAACAAAATCAAAGTTACCTTATTTACTTGCATACCTGTCAACTTGACATCGGTGTACCAGGCAAGTCCTCATATTATTTTTTAGCACTACTTTTGGAAACTCTTGGAGATGGTTGCTTCAATTAAAAAGAGCCAATATGAGTGATCTGCAGACAAATCATGCAGAACCAACTTTTATCTTCTTCAGATTGATGTAATATATCAAGGGAATGACATAGAAAGTGTAACTGCATCTCAGAAAAGTCCTTGAGAAAGTGTCTTATGATATCACCCTTAGCAAAAAACAACAACAACATGCTGGATCCTAGATACTATATCTAACCTACAAAATATGATGATAGTCTTCAGCTATCTAAAGGGCAGTCATATAGAAATGATTCTCTATTGTCCTGGAGGGCAGGACCAGAATCAGTGGGTTATAACTACAAGAAGGGTCAGATTAAAGGTCTAAAGGAACTTTTTGATTGTATGAATTGTTAGCCAGTGGAATTGACTTCTGGACAGACTGGGGTGAATTCTCTTTTGCTGAAGATATTCAAACAGAAACTACATGGTCATTTGTTAGATTTACTCTGGTAAATCCTATACTGATTGTGGAGCTGAAACAACAGTAAGGTCATTTCCAGATCTATGATTCTTTGTTGAAATGTGCTCTGCTCTGAGAACTCTGGCTCTTGACTTATTTCTCACCCAGCCTATGTTATGATTTTTTTTAAAACGACACTTTATTGTCGTTTTAAATGATAGCTGCGTAGACTCGCTTGAAGAGAAAAGAAATGCCTTAAATGTAAAAATTGTCATAGCATGTTAATTCTTTCAAATTGTATAAATTCATAGCTTGTGCACACCAAGTTCTAAGGACAGAGATTAACCCAAAAAAGAACAACTTGCCAATGATCTCTGTATTTAATATGTATTTTTTCCACAAAAAAATATAGTGGTGCAATCAGCTCCACAAATCCTTTTACTTTATTTTATAGTGCTTCGAATCTTTCCAGTTACAAAATACTTTGAATGACATACAGTAACAACAGACAGAAATTCAAAGACATAATAACAAATAAGGGAGTCAGAATAACCATAGAAACAAAAACAGCAAATATAAAAGCCCAATAAAAACCAAGATACAGTAGATAGCCACAGTTAGTCAGCAAGGACTGAAACTACTTTTAAATAAAATTGTTTCCATGTCTTTCTGGAATTGCAACAAAGTGTGAGCTTGTACTTTTGTCTGGAAAGAACGGGGTGTTATACAGAAGGCTTGCCATTTCATTCATGCTCTGGGACCTTAACGATTAGAGGGAATTTTCAGCAGATGTGCTTTCTCAATGGTCAGACTAGACATGCCAATTCAATTCTGACAAGGCATTGCTTGTTGTATCCTGGTGCTGTTCTGTTTAAGGCAGAATGTGATTCTTTATTTGACAGGACTGTCATGCTCATGATCTTGTCGCCATATTTTGTATTAGCTGCAGCTTCTAGGTTGTCTCCAAGACAAGTTGCAAAGGTCCAGTTCAATAGAATTGCTGAATTAGGCTGGAGGGGGATTGCTTGTCCTAATCAGTTTTGGTGACCTTCCAATATTTTAGTTGTAGTTTTTCTAACGAAAAGTAAACAGTAGTGGGATCAAAGGGGGAGATTTTATGATCAAGGAGAAAAAAGTATATGAGGAGGAAGACAAATTACTAAGCCATTTGATTATGGCTGATTCTAGTAAAAGATTGGAAAACTCTGGATCTGCAATTGTGAAATCTTATTGCTTCTAGGTAAGAAATTTGGAAAACCACAGGAGACTAAAACTTTACTTTTTGAGTTATACGTTCATATTCTGCAGTTGAGCATTTGACATAAAGATTTTTATAAATTATTTTGGACAGAGTTTTAAAGTGAGGATTCCTGCTTTAGAAATCCCCACTACACTCTGAAAAAAAAATCTTTACTTTTTGTTTTGCCATCCTGAAATAGGACAGTGTCCACAATTATGTATTTATAATTGTTAGTTATCAAGTCAGTGGAATAGCTTGTTTAATGTAAAAATGTAGCTGTTTCTCACCTATTAATTGGTTTCAATCATTACATGAGTCATGAAAAACTAGCAGTATTCTATTCATGCTGTGAGCCATATCTAGTTCAATAGAGGTGGACTTAAGAACAGGAGAAAGAGACTGGCTGCTGATTGGAGGCATGTCAATCAAAACCTGTAGAACTTGCCAAAACATTTTATGTCATCATCATCCACTCTCACAGCTGATTAGCAGCAGGATATTCATTCACTGTTTAAGTATGCCTATTCTTAATTTTTCCTTAGTGTGAAATGTAATTTTCTACTTCCCATTTGTCATGCTTGTTAGAGGAAAGGAAATCTACATCTACGAAAACCAAGATCATTCAGGGAATGGTTTTCTTGGGATACTCTAGGGAAGTGAAAGTTCAACTTTGGGGTGGGGGGAGGACAAAGAGAAAATTCATGAGAATATCATCAATAATTTAAGAAACAAACGGATGGTTCCCAGAACAGTTGAATCCAGAGTTTTCAGTCAAGGCACAAAGATTCTCATTATAATGTTTAGACACATTTTGGAAAGATCTAGCTCTGTGGAGAAGTCTATGATGCTGAGAAAACTGGAAAAAATGAGCAGGAAGGTGGATGGACTTGATTACAACAGCCATGAGTTGACTTGAAAGACCTGAAGGGTTGGATTTACGATAGATCATCCTGGAAATGTTCTATTATGTGGCTGCTAAGTGTCAGCACTGACTTGATAGCACATAATCAATCTAAAGAAAATGAAATTCAAGTGTCAGTTTTGGGAGAATGCTGAGTTAGTCATATTAAAGTCCTTTTTTATAAGCTAGTTCAGATAAGTATGAAGCAAATGCCTACAAATAATTCTTGTCAATGAATTTGGCCACATCCCTTGCCTTGGAAGAAAGCAAAGTTCTATCCACTACATCTGAAACATATGCTTTTCAAGCCAGTACAGAGGCTATTTTATTTGTAGGCCCTGTATAAATTGGACTCTCTATAGTTATTTCTTGTGAGCTAAAATTTAATAGCCCTTTGTTTAATATTCAACAACTAGGATGGATCCCAATTTGTGTCCTAGAAATAACACACATGGCTCTGACTTTATGGGGTAATCTTGTTTTTAATATCAGACTCACCTCAATTGTGATGGCCATTTCATCAGAGTTCTGGGAAAAGCCTTCCCAGGATTGTTTAAAAATCCATTTCTCTTGAAAGCTTGCATTTGCTTTTACTTCCATTTTCTTTATAAAGGGGAACAATAGCAGTGGTCTTCCAATCTTCAGGCACAGATATAATATTCATATGCATGTTTAACAAGTCATTACCTTACCATAGTTTAGCAATTTCAGTTAATCACTTAACATTATTGTCTTACGAATGTCTAACACTTTCACAGCATTCATGAAGATTTTTCCTATCGTTTTGTTCGCACAGTAATATTCTTTCATTTCAGTTTCACCCTAGATATTTTCATTACTTTTATTTTTAATTCTATTTCATTCTGCTGGAGTTTTTAGCCCTTCTAATGGCTCCAAAATAATTATAGATTTTCATCAAAATTGTTCTGATTTTTTATTTTGTGTTTTTTGTTCGGTTCTTTTGATCAATATAGTTTGTAACTACCTTTTTCTCTGTCTTTGAAAATAATATTTATATCAGTTATTTTTCCTGTGCGCTGCTTGGACAGTCCAGGCGTGGGTTAAACTCAACCAATCTGCCCAGGACTAAATTGAAAATTTTAGCCACGCCTCTGGTGTTGTCTTGACTGCCAGTTTTTCAGTTCAGTCAAAGCCCAGTGGATATGTTTTCATTTTCTCTCAGTTCTAGGCAGATTGCTTGGACTGTCCTTTGTTTTCTTTGTTTTCTATATATATTTGTGTGTGTGTGTGTGTTTGTGTGTGTGTTGCATTTGTGCTGATAAATAAATATATATATTTCCTTCTTTTCTCCCTTCTTTCCTTCCCCAGAGAGCAGGCTTGTTGAGTTTATTTTTTTTTTCAATTGTCTTCTCACCGGTGCGGTTTCAGAGGTCCTGGGGTTGCCTGGGTGCCTGTTACTGCCCAACAGACAATCGGAGGCCAGGAGAGTGCGGGTGGCGGGCACCACTGCTCCCTATTTTCAGAGGCTGCAGCCTCTGTTGGCAGTTTTTAAGGCTTCTCGCTGCCGGCGTTGGAGGTTCCTTGATCCTTTTTACTGGCAGTGGCCATTTTGGAGCCTTTTCTTTTCTGCAGCAGCCATTTTGGACTGTTTATTTTTGGCACAAAGCCTCATTTCTGTGTGGCCATTTTATTTGCGTTTTTGGCGCCTTTTTCACTATGGATAGCCATTTTGAGTCTGGTTTTTTCTCCATAGTGAGGGGGGAGGAGTATCCAGGATGGGTTTGACCTTATCCTCTCGTGATTGGTTTGAGTCAGATAAGCTCTTTGGGCTCCGCCCCCTGGAGGTGAGCCTGCCCAGTTTTCTGACTCAAAACGATCGTGAGATGTTGCTCATTCGAGAGCTCCAGGAATTTACTAGGATCTAAAGGAAAATTCATTTGGACCCGTCGAGTTTTGCCTCCCTGCTTCACTCCTCCTGCAGGATTGGGTCTGCCACTAGCCCCCTGGGGCGGCAGGCTGCCCTGGACACTGAGGACATCCGAAGACTCTCAGTGAGGAGCTTGGCCAGGCAGCAGAAGGAAGGGCAAAAGCCTCTAGCAGGTAGCCCTAACCAGGAGGACGGGCAAAAGCCTCTAGCAGGCAGCCCCAACAGCTGAGGCTTGTAAGAGCTGGAGATTTGACTCACCCCAATCAAGGGAAAGGTTGCACCTCTCCAGACCTCCAGTAATTTTCAAAGGATTAAAGAAAATAAACTTGGACCCGGCGAACCCTGCCTCCCTTCATCGCAGCCTCCTCCTGCAACGACCGGATTGCCACAAGCCCTCTGGGGCGGCACGCTGCCCTGGCCATTGAGTGAGGTGGAGTCACTCTGTGAGGACCGTTGCCGGGCAAGCAGGAGAACCGGGCACACATGCCTCCTAGAGGCAGCCCTTGATGAGAGGCTTCTCAGGAGCAGAAGCGCTCCTCCGCTCCCCTCAGCCACGAGGTTTTTTTTTTTAAAAAAGGAAAACCTGTGCTGGCAGCTATCACCAGTGGACAAGGTGAGAGCCGGAAAGGCTCTAAAACAGCTGCGGGAGATGAGCGGCAACCGCATGGCAAGCTTGAAAAGGCAAAAGCCATTCCCATGTGCTCCAGCAAAGAGGAGCCTTTTGAATTTGGAGCCGGGGGCCATCTTGAAGCCACGTGGCCAAGATGGCGGCCCCCAGCAGCTCAGGAGGCCGGCAGGACAACAACCACCACTTGAGGAGACCTACAAAGGTGAGAGCCGATCGCAGAGGCATTAGCCAAGAGCGAGGGAGGCAGCAAAGGGCAAAAAGGAGTTAAAGAGGCAGGTGGTGGATCAACCCCCCCCCAAGCCGGAAGAACCACCCCCCCCCCACCTTTCTGGCTGCCAAGTAACAGGAGAAGGCTTCCTCCATAAGAACATTCTCCTTTAATTAGGAGGCTGATCGACATCCCTAGCAAGCTGGGTTTGTCACGGCTATTTCTTGATTCCCCCTTAAGAAAACTCTCCTTTAATTAGGAGACAGAGGGGGGGGGGGCGAGAGGCTGACCGGCATCCAGCAAGCTCTGTTTGTCATGGCTATTTCTTGATTCCCCCTTAAGAAAACTCTCCTTTAATTAGGAGACAGAGGGGGGGGGGCGAGAGGCTGACCGGCATCCAGCAAGCTCTGTTTGTCATGGCTATTTCTTGATTCCCCCTTAAGGAAACTCTCCTTTAATTAGGAGACAGAGGGGGGGGCGAGAGGCTGACCGGCATCCAGCAAGCTCTGTTTGTCATGGCTATTTCTTGATTCCCCCTTAAGAAAACTCTCCCTTAATTAGGAGACAGAACGGGAGAGGCGAGAGGCTTACTGGCCCCAGTAGCAAAAACTGTGTTTTGTTTTGTTAATCCCAAGCCGGCAGCCCGCTGCAGCCTGGAAAAACGCAGGGGGGGGGGAGAATATTCAGCCCAGCTGCTAAAGTGCAGCTCCCAATGGAGCCCCCAATCAGGTTACTGAAGACCTTCCAAGGGTGGGGGTGACTAGGCAAACGGCTAATGCAATACAATACAATACTATGCAATACAATAGCAGAATGGGAAGGAACCTGCAGGCTTTCTAGCTCAATCCCCTGCCCAGGCAGGATATCCTATACCATCTCAGACAAATGGCTTCCTATGGTTGATTAGGCTGACTCTGTAAACCACCTAGAGAGGGCTGAAAGCCCTATGAAGCGGTATATAAATCTAACTGCTATTGCTATTGTCATTGCCACCCAACAGCCTCTTAAAAACTGTTGGGGCTCTCACAATGTCTGGAGGCAGGCTGTTCCACTGATTAATTGTTCTAACTGTCATGAAATTTCTCCTCAGCTCTAGGTTGCTTCTCTCCTTGTTTAGTTTCCACCCATTGCTTCTTGTTCTGCACTCAAGTGCCTTAGAGGATAGTCAGGCAGCCTCCTCTCTGTGGCAACCCCAGAGATATTGGAACACTGCTATCACGTCTCCCCTAGTCCTTCCTTCCAGTAGACTAGACCTACCCAGTTCCTGCAACCGTTCTTCATAGGCTTTAGTCTCCAGTACCCTGATCCCCTGTTGCCTTCTCTGCACTCTCCTTAAGAGTCTCCACATCTCTTCTACATCATGGGGACCAAACTGAGTGCAGAATTCCAAGTGTGGCCTCCCAAGACCTTAAAAAGTGGGATTAACACTTCACGGGAGATTGATTCTAGTCCTCTGTTTATGAAGCCAAAAACTGTGTTGCTCTCCTGGCAGCGGTTGCACACTGCTGACCCACATTAAAGGGGTTGTCCACTAGGACTCCCAAGATCCCTTTCACAGTTACTACTGTGGAGCAAGGTATCCTGTACCTGTGCACTTCACCTTCATTGCCTAAAGGTAGAACATTACTTCCTTGAATCCCATTTTCCTAGGTAGTGCCCAATGTTCAAGGGTACCAAGATCCTTCTGTAGCTTTAGCCTGTATTCTGAAGTGTTGGCTATTCCGGCCAGCCGGGGGTTCATCTGCTAACCTGATGACCCCCCCCCCCTCATCAGCCGTTAACAAACAAAGAGCTAACAGTCAGTCCGGCTCCTTCTTATGACCGCTTGAGATAACAGCAGTTCTTAAAGGAACAGTACTACTATCATGGCATATATTTTGCTATCCCAAATGTTAGCTTACACACCTAACACCCTCATTCAAATCACTGATGAAGATGTTGAAGAGTACTGGGCTCAACACTGGACCTTGGGAGACTCCCTGCACTCTTCCCTCCATGAAGAGGCAGTTCCACTGAGGAGTACAGGTGGGTACACCAGTTACCAAGGCACCTGGGGTGACTAGGTCTAACCCACATTCTTCTACTTACCTAATAGTAGGTTATGGTCTACCTTATCAGGACTTGCTGAAGTCCAAGTTAACTATATCAATGGCATTCCTATGGTCCACTAGGGTTGCCACCGTAATCTAATATGGCCAGTCTGGTATGATGTGTTTGTGACAAACCCATGTGGGCCTTGGGCTCTCGAGACGGTTTTTTCTTCCTTTCTGAAGGGGGGGGGGAAATCACATCAGCAGTTCTATAGTGGTTCTCCAGCACTCCAGGATCTCTGATAGATATAGTTTCAGTTGTTTGGAGAATTTGTCTGCCAGCTCCTTCAGACCCCTGGGTGTAACCCACCCGGTCCTGGGAATTGGACCTTGCCTAAGATAGACAGGCTGCCATTCTTCCCTATCTCATCTTGGGTTCCTAATCTGAATTTGGGATGCTGTTTTTGATAGGTTGGATTGTTTATCCCTTCGGGTAAAGACAGATGCCAAGCACGAGTTAAATAGTTCGGCTTACCCCTGCTGCTTGTCACCTTCGGGCCCCTTCTCCCAGCAAGGGACCAATCGTTTCCTTAATCTTTTTTGGTTTTATCAGGCGGGAAGATGCCCCCTTTTGTATTTTATTCTATTTCATTATTATTATTGTGGTTGTGGTTCTTGTTGTTATTATTATTAATTTACCTTTGTGGCAGGCCTTTATTGTGAGCCTTAGCTCCCCTCACTCCATCTTTACACTCTAGTGGCCACCCATTAAACTCCGTCTGTGTTTACATTCTGAATATCTCTGCGCTAATCCTAGCCATAGAATCATAGCACCCTTATGGCTGGGGGGGGGGGGGAGAAAAAGGGTCAGACAGGCTGGTCCCCATGCCAGAACCCACCACAAACTCAGAATGGGATGCCCGACTATGAGAGATCGCAGAAGCACCTCAGATAGCCTATGAATTTAGACAACATTCGCTGAGGGCAGAACATACAGCAGGGGTGGGTTCATCAGAGCCGGCTGGCTCAACCGGACCAAGGGGACAACTTGGAGCGGAAGCTGCAGCCAGTTGACCGCTTGGCGGTGGAGCGGAGCATCCTGAGGAAAGACCTCTTCCCCCCCAGGGTGATAAGGACTATCCAGGCCGCCCGCAGGCCCTCCACAGAGCACATCTATGGCTCCACGTGACGGGCCTTTGACTCTTGGTGCAACTCCCGGGGGTCCAACCCCATCCAGGCTACGGTGCCTCAGGCTCTGGACTTCCTCCAGGCGGGCCTGGATAGAGGGGTAGCTCCTAACACAATTAGGAGACAGGTCTCAGCCATCTCATCAGTTCTCCCGTGTGGCAGAAATCAGTGCCTGACACACCATCCCATGGTCAGGCAATTCCTTAAGGGGGCCTCCAACCTCAGACCACCTACGGTACACAGGTACCCTTCCTGGGATTTACACAGGGTATTGGACGCTCTAACGGGTGCCCCATTTGAGCCATTACAAGCAGTTTCCCTTAAGTTCCTGACCCTGAAGGTGGCTTTCCTGGTGGCCATCACTTCCGCCAGGCGGATATCCGAACTGCAGGCGCTGTCCACCAGGGAGGATCTCTGTGTCTTCCACCAAGATAGGGCGGTGTTACGGCTGGATCCATCCTTCATTCCCAAGGTGTGCTCCTGCTTCCATCGAGCCCGGGAACTGATTTTGCCCAACTTCGGTCCAGATCCTTCTCACCCATTGGAGAGGAAGTGGCACACTCTGGACGTTAGGAGGGCTCTGAGGATTTTCCTCAGGAGAACCAGGCCAAACAGGAAATCCGAAGCCCTGTTTGTCTCCTTCCAACCAGGATCCCTGGGTAATAAGGTAACTTCCACCACTATCGGCAGGTGGCTGCGAACCTGCATTGCCACTGCTTACCAATCGCAGGGGTTACGGACACCAAATCATATCACAGCCCACTCCACACGGAGTGCAGCCACATCCACGGCCTGGGCCACACAAGCATCCCTGGCCGAAATCTGCAGGGCAGCCACGTGGGCTTCCCCCTCTCCCTTTGTTAGGAACTATAAGTTGGACTCCTTTGCCTCGGCAGAGGCCTCGTTCGGCCGCAGGGTGTTGCAGGCGGTTCACAGGGCTGGACCCATGCCTCAACAGGCCTGAGTGGGGGACATATGGTCTCAGGGATCTCCCTCCCTAGGGACGTGCAGGCTTTGGTACGTCCCATCCTGGATACTCCTCCCCCCTCACTATGGAGAAAGGGCGTTGGTACTTACCTGATACGCCTCTTCTCATAGTGGGGGGAGGAGTATCCAGTCCCTCCCTGACTAGGTTTGTACAACTAAGTGTTATGTTCATTGTTATATTGTTATTTAATTATTGATGTTGAAGACAAAAAAAAAAAAAAAAACACCTGAATCAAGAGTCTGGAGTGAATGATGCAACGAGTCGGAGAGAGCTTTTCGTCATAAAACTGGGCAGGCTCACCTCCAGGGGGCGGAGCCCAAAGAGCTTATCTGACTCAAACCAATCACGAGAGGATAAGGTCAAACCCATCCTGGATACTCCTCCCCCCACTATGAGAAGAGGCGTATCAGGTAAGTACCAACGCCCTTTTTGCCGCAGTGGCCATTTTATTTGCATTTTTGGTGCCATTTTCGCTACGGATAGCCAGCCGGCTGCCTAGGTCTGTGCAGAATGACCAAGGAGCTTTCAGGTCTGGAGCTGTTTCAGTGGATCTGCTCTCCTGTTCTGACATAGCTTGAGTGGTATAGGAGTTTTTGGCCTTGTCTGGTCATACCCCTTCACAGCCTTTTCTGTGCTGGTGCTGGGAGCGCTTCAGCTTGCATCGGGGATTCTTCTCTGCCTCTGCCTCCAGTCTATTGGCCTTGCTCCAATCCTGTGGCTTCAATGTCTCCATTGCGGGAGCGCTTCAGCCTCTTGTTTGCTATGGTAGCAGGTGGTGAGTGATTCAGTCCCTGGTCTACCTACTCCTTCGTAAGGGCCCCACCAGAGAGAGTTGACTGAGCAAGATCCCAGGGTTTCAGAGCAGCCAGGCCCCTCTACCAGCAGGGACCTATCCAGGTAAGCTGGCAGGGCAGCTAGGGAGGTCCTTAAGGCAGCTTTACCTTCTTCCAGGCAAGGCCCAGGGACAGGACAGGGATGCCTTATGTCACCAGAAGGCGCTGGACAAACATTTCTCCAAGGCCCAGAGTCAGACTCAGACTCAGGCCACAGTTCCCCCTCAGGAGCCTGCCAGGCAAGCCCCCCTTGGTGGATCGGGCCAGGCCTGCACCTCCTATCTCAGACAGTGAGGATGAGGAGCAGGAGTTTTCCCCTGGAGTTTCCTTGGTCACAGTTGGTTCCACCAGGCCCCCGATGATTGAGCCATCTGGAGGTGGAGGAGGAGGTTGCACGTGCTGGTCCCTTCGCCCTTCAACAGGCCTTGCCCCCACCACTGAAAAGGGCCCACAGAGGATTGGGGCCCCAAGCTCTCCACAGAGATGCAGAAAGTCATGGAATTTAGGCTGGCATGCAATGCAAGGCCAAGCGCGGACAGAGGCCTTGGTATAGCCCGTGTACCTTTGACCTGCAGGGGACAGACCAGGCCCAGAGACCAGGGTCTCCCCATTCCTCGCTGGGCAGTGGGGAGTCAGATTGGGAGGAGGACATTCTTCCAGGCAGGAACCCAAGTTTTCGGGGGATGAAGGAACCATACCTGACAAGCCTGCATTTGCTGGCTTATTCAAATATCCCAATTTCAAGACTATTTTGGATAAGGTTAAAGCCTTGACCCGATTGGGTTCGTCCACCCCTGACCAGACAGCTTCAGATCCCACAGACCTAACTCTAACACTCTCAGGCATCAGGTGGCTGCCCTATCCTTGATCCTCACACCTGACAGTCATTCGTCACTTGGCTGTCACCATTATCCGTAGTTTCCTGCAGGCGGCCACCAGCCTGAGGCCCCCAATCATCCATCGATACCCGTCATGGGAACTCGAGGCCATGTTACGGGCCCTGATATGCACACCTTTTGAGCCACTACGGTCCGCCAGTCTGAAACATCTGACATTTAAGACCGTCTTCTTAATTGCCATCACTTCTGCGCGATGGATCTCGGAGTTGGCAGCCCTGTCAGTTCAGGAGGACTTCTGTCTGATTCATCCTGACAGGGTGATCCTTCGGCTGGACCTGAACTTTATTCCCAAGATCAACTCCTGGTTTCACCGGGCCCAGGAGGTTATCCTTCCGGATTTCTGTCCACATCCCAAACATCCAAAGGGAAAAAAGATGGCACATGTTTGATGTTCGTCGCACTCTACATAAGTACATCAGGCATACGGCAGCGTTCAGACATTCTGAATAACTCTTTGTGTCCTTTCAACCTGCTTCCCAAGGCCACAAAGTCTCTTCCTCTACCATTGGTCTTTGGCTGCATGCTTGCATTGCCTTCGCTCACGTTCTGCAATCCAAGCGCCATATTAACGCACATTCTACAAGGAGTGCCGCTACCACCATGGCCTGGGTGACCCAGGCACCAATAGAGGAGATCTGCAGGGCGGCAACTTGGACTTCCTTATCTCTGTTTGTTCGGAACTATAAATTGAACAAATTCGCTTCTGCGGAAGGGGCATTTGGGAGGCGAGTCCTGCAGGGTATTCATACCAGCGGAGAGACCCTGGACCTATCAGCTTCTCGCCCTAGTGACATTTAGCTTGGGTATGTCCCATGCTTGGACTCTCCAAGCAGTGCACAGGAAAATGACCATTGGCTTATCTGAAGGGTCATTTTCTGGGCGCTGCGAAGAGAGTCCAACCCCACCCTGGGGTCTTTCTCTGCTGTTACATAATTTGGACTCTTTTTTTGGACTTACTTGGACTACCTTTCAAAGCGTACAGATCCACGCCTTCATTGAAAAACTGGCAGTCAAGACAACACCAGAGGCGTGGCTAAAATTTTCAATTCACTCCTGGGCAGATTGGCTGAGTTTATCCCATGCTTGGACTCTCCTCGCAGCACCCAGAAAACGACCCTTCAGGTAAGCCGATGGTCAATCTCTGTTTAATTCATGCAGGGTTAAGTCTTTCACTCTAGTTCTTTTCTTTCCTATTCATTTCCCCTCAAAACATCAGGTGTCCTCTACTGTATCTCCACATAAGCTATCTGTTTTCTGTTCAAATACCAGTCATTTGTCTCATTCATTCTTGGATCTCCAAAAGGCCACATCACTTCTTCTATAGAGTTAGTCTTCATTTAACAACTGTTCACAGTTATGAAGGTGATGAAAAATAAGATTGTAACCAGTCCTCACACTTGTAACATTTGTAGGTCTGTAAAGCAAAAGAAAGCTGAAGAAGTAAGATAGTAAAATAATGGTTTTCAATTGGTAAATATTTAATGACTGAGTTGCCTGTCACAATTGTGATTGCTAAAAGAGGACTATCTGTATTATAAATAAATTTCCTCCCTTCCTTCCTTCCTTCCTTCCTTCCTTCCTTCCTTCCTTCCTTCCTTCCTTCCTTCCTTTTCAATTTTTCCTCATACTCAGGCCTGGTTCTTCAATTATCTCTGGATTCCTATTTTTACACATACCAAGGACAACCTAAGTGACATAGATTAATAACTTCTGACATATAGTTTAGTTATTCATAATGAAATCTACAGCTTTAGTTCATGTATGTCTTCCACAATTACACTCCTAAAGATCAGACCATTTTCATTCAATTTTATTATATCATTCTGTTTTAGCCAATCCCATTTACCTGAGATATTGATTTCTCTCAAATCTCCTTCCCTTTATAAAAGAAAATTAAGAATAGTGTGCTCTAATTCCTCCAAAAGTTCCTATACCAGTATTTCTACCATTTATCTAGTTTTCTATAGCTTATGTCCTTACCAATATTTCTGAAATTGTATTTACTCTGAATTATAATATTACTATTAACATTATATATACTTTGTAATCATGGCTTAAGGATGATTGGAATTTTAAGAAGTTAGTACTTGACTCAACTGTATTAAGCAATCTGCCCTTAACATTCCGCTTTATTTTATTTTGTTTTTTAAATTAATAAAAATGGTGGTGAGGCTGCAATTAAAAAGGGCACTGGATAAAGTGATATTATTCGGATCCCATACAATTGGGATTCACACCTGAGCATGGGATAGAAACTTCATTGATCACTTTTCTGCATGATCTCTGGTTGGAGGTAGTCTTGTTAACTCTCTTCATTTCTATCAACAGTAGTATCCTTTTTTATCACCTCTGAGGATTGAGTTTCCTTTTTGGAGTGTTTTTGCTCCTTCGTAAGCAAGCAGTTCAATTCAGTGTTGATGGCATAATAGACATTAAGTCTTTTGAGCATTTCATTATGATGTGCCTCAGGGCTCCTCTTTAACAGCTCTATGAAGCTGCTAAGAGAGATGCCATCACATTGGACTGAAATAGCATCAGTATGTTGATGATACCCATTATAGATCACCATCCCAAGCCAAACAGAAGATCTACTGGAAATCTTTAATAGAGGACCTACAAGTTGTGAAAGACTAGATAGTGGGAATGAGACTTCTGCCTTATTCCATCACATTTGAATTGTTAATGCAGGTATCCTCAGGTATAAAGTTACATCCAAAACTTTTGGATTTGCATTTCCCTTAAAGAGCAGGTTTGTAGTGTAGAAGTTTTGTTAGATTCATGGCTTCTGACAAATTTGTTTTATTATGCAAGGACAATATTTAAAGTAGTAATATGCATGTCACTGATCAGAGGCATTTGTAGCGGTCACATGTTTTCATTAGGATCCTCTAATGACTGAACAAATACATGCCTACCATCTAGGTCTTTCTTTCATAAGAGTTCTGTGATTTGTTTAATCTCCTTTGTTTACTTTATCTACTTTCATCACCTTGACAAGCATATTTTCCCTAATTTATCATCTGCTCACATCCACATATTTAATGTATGTGAGTGATATGAGTAAATGAGCTTGGTGATCACAAACTTAAGGGGTATTTGTTTTTATTTGTCCCAGGATTGATTGCTTTTTGTAAGGGTCCATTATGCTCATCCTGTGTCAGTTGTGCAGCCATATAAATGTGTTTAATAAATAAGAAATCCTTTTCACTACAAAGGTGACATTTATTATTGTTTATTGCATAATGACTGTACTTTCATACAGTTAACAAACCTGGTTCATGAGTCTCTAAACTGGAGCCTTCAGTTTCTTTCTTTAACAATTCTGATCTTAATCAGCTTCATGTGAAGCTTTTTCTTTCTATGTCCTTCAAGTATTTACCATGCATTGGTTTCTCTCAGTTGACAAATTGGTTTTCTATTGTTCTTTTCAGCAGTCACTTTAGTTGTTTTCAAACGCTTCCCTTAATTGACTTACTCAATAAGGGTTGTTCACTTTTCTTAATATAGCAATAGCAGTTAGACTTATATACTGCTTCATAGGGCTTTCAGCCCTCTCTAAGTGGTTTACAGAGTCAGCATATCACCCCCACAGTCTGGGTCCTCATTTCACCCACCTCGGAAGGATGGAAGGCTGAGTCAACCTTGAGCCGGTGAGATTAGAACCGCTGAACTGCAGATAACAGTCAGCTGAAGTGGCCTGCAGTACTGCACCCTAACCACTGCGCCACCTCAGCTCCTATATATATTTCATACCTATTTATTTCACCTGCAGGAGTCTTTTCCCCTTGTTATTATTATATTAGCTACTTGATTCATTATCTGCCTTTTCAGAAAATGTTCAATTGATTCATCATATTTTCTCCATGTATAGTCTTTTCTCCTTGATAAGAAATCCATTATACTAATCTCTCGCTTATCAAGAAAGAATGTGTGTGTGAAATTAGTACATTGTTTTATAATAGATACATTATCTTGCATATACTTTGTCGTTTTGTCCATCTGTCTGTCTCTGTCTCTCCCCATGTGTGTGTCTGTGTGTGTCTCTGTCTTTGTCTTTTCTGCTGTATTGACCACATAGTCCTGTTTCATATTAGTTGGAACTTTAACTGATGCTTCTGCTGCAGGTTTGAACAGTCAATGAATATTTGATTTTAAAGTGCATATTCTATAGTTCCTGTATTTTATTCTATAGGAAATACAAAACTACGTACATGAGATTGTGCAACCCTGAAGGAAACATTTTTGTTAATTGAGGATCTATATATTTTTATCCTTAATCTGTTATCATCCAGTCACAGCATAGTTGTCATATAATTCAGCAAATAGTTCATGAAATATGAGTGTTGTTGTGGAATTTACTTTGTGATGTGCAAATACCTTGTTATTAATTAGTGCTGTCTTGAGTCCAGAGTAATGTAATGAAAGAGACACAGAATATGTGAAAAAGGCTTACACTTTTATTAAAGGTCATTTTTGGATCCTAGACAGGAATTTGTAGCACTTTAGAAGGCTGTCTTGTTGAAGCCTGTTCACAGAAATGTGATTTGATAAGAGGCAGGGTAAGTGGTGAATGGAGTGAGAGTTATTCTTTCAGTATTTTAGCTATATCCATTTGAAATGCAGCTTCAACACTTCTTGGACTAGTGATTTAGAATCAATATCTTACATTAGATTTGAATCTGACATTCTCCTTGAATTGCAGTAGTGGTGAATATCTGTAGCTCAGGTGTAGGGTGAGGATGAAGGTTTATTCTCCGAGCTTGTGGGTTGGTTTCAAAACATTTTGTTACCAGACTAGGTAACAACTTGAAGATGTTACCTAGCCTGGTAAAAAAAATATTCAAAAACCAACCCACAAGCTCGGAGAACAAAACTCCACCCACAGTCTTCTTGAATGTTCGTTATTATTTGGGAATACATTGGAATGGACCAACCTATGTTTGCCTTTATAAGACTAAAAATAGAACTGTGTAAATAAGTTACCATTTATCAGAAAAATTTCCTGAAGGCTTCCTGCATCAGCCAACACAAAGTTGAATAATCAATATAAATCTCAATTTCCTATGTATATACAGTTAGATGGAAGTTTCATTAAAACTTTTAAGCCTCTTTAACTTCTATATTAATCCCCTGGTTGATCTCTTACAGAACCCTGATTTCCATCCTCCTAACCTAGCACAACACAAAGTGCCAATTCTCTTATTTGCTGCTGCTGCTGCTATCATTTCGCAAACCCCTGTAGGACTGAAGAGAGCAATTAGGGCAACACTCGGCTATTTCAGGCAAAACAAGCTGGTCCTTAACTTTGATAAATCAAAAATTTTAGTTTTTGCTAAGAGACCAAGCCAATACTCCTGGAAAATAGAAGGACATAGTGTGGAAGAGGTTAGAACATTTAGATACCTTGGGGGGAGGGGGGGTTCCACTCGCAAGGGATATGGAAGGCACACGTGGATCACACATTGCAAGTAGCCAATAGGTCCTCAAATGCAATTAAACATTTCTTTTATACAGGTGGAGGTCAGTTAGTACCTGCTGCCTTAAAACTTTTTGAGACCAAAACATTGACACAAATTCTATATGGGGCACAAACAGGAATCCTTGCAAAGAAAGACTTGCTAGAAACCATACAAACCAAATTCCTGCAAGCCATCTTAGCTGCACCCAACGGAACTCCAAATGCCCAGTTAAGAATTGACACAGGCATGCCTCAAATTCAGGTAAGAGCCTGAAAGAAGATGATCATTCATTGGCTTAAAATGCATTTCTTTCCAGAGGGACTGTCTCCACTAGTGTTGACTGACCATTTCTCCTCCCCCTGGAAACAGGCAGTTGATCACAAGCTGGCCTCTTATGGGCTTTCACCAGTATTCTTAATGTCCCTAGGCTTTGATCAAGCAAAGCAAGTACAAGTAGAATGAAGGACATGGAGTTCCAAGAAGAACTAAATAGGTTGCCTTTCCACAGTAGGGACAGAATCAAACAGGATGGGTGGGAATCGGCAAGATATCTAAATGACCTGATCTTCCCAAAACAAAGAATAGCTTTCTTCAGAGCCAGATTTAACATTCTTCCTTCAGCACTCTTCCAAGGCAGGTATAAGAGAACACCTATAGCAGAACGGGTTTGTATATGTGGTAAAGGAGAGGTGGAAGATAATTCGCATGTTCTATTACACTGCAAGCTATACAGAGCCCTGTAGGTCTGCACATATTCTCCCCTTATTAGAGAGATTGCCAGGGAGGGCAGACAATTTTTATCTAGGCTTTCTCCTCCAGGACACTAACCCGGTTACCACGTATGCGGTGGCAAAGTTCTGTGCTGCTGCAATGTCCATAAGAAAAAAATTGGCTACAGAAGTATAGTTGTCAGCTTGTACCAATTATATGGACATATCTCTAACAATTTTTGGACCATTGTATTTACTCCTATTCTCACCCAGGTAAATCAGGGATTGCCAGAACAATCTGAGAACATGTATGTTATTTTCCACTTTTAACATCAATACTCTTTAATTATATTTTAATGTCAGTACTTTTTAACATATTATAAAAACTAATGTGTATTGCTGGTCTTTGACCGTAATAAAGATTTATACTTATACATTAAAACTTAAATGATAAAACACAAAAGTAAAATTATGAAAAACTTCTATAATGATTGTGCTATTTTTTGAAAGGTTGATCCTTTGTAAAGTGTTACTAGATTCAGTATTATTCTATATTCAACATTAAATACATGTCCTCTCATATTTTAAAACTGCAACAACTTTTCCCCACCTTTCTGCCTCTCTGTTAGATCTTTTTCCATAGTTTAAGGCCCTTCAGAAAGAAAATATGGCATATAACATTAGACTCTCATCTAATGTGCATACTAGTTCTAAGGATATAAAAAGATTCAACCTGTTTTCTTATTCTGACAAATCAGATTTATAATTTGCTGCCGTGTACGACAGGAAAATTATAGAGATTATATTATACAGGTTATAATTATACAGACGCTGAATGTGCTTCAAAGCTTGTGAGATATGTTCCCATAGTCATTTTCAGTTATGGATGTACAGCATTATGTACTCATCCAGGTTTATATCTACAAAAGTAATTTCACATATTACACGATGTCTATCAAAATTGAATTAATCATCTCATATACATTGGGCCTTTTTTATCTAGTCATTCCCAGATTGACTGAACTGACAGAAATTTCCAATTACAATGTTTGTTTTATCAGAATTCAGCTTAGATGTTTGCATATGAACACAATCCTACCCACCACCCCAAGTCCTGCTTTGCTACTTCATTATGGCAGTAGAATGTGTTCCTGGGTGGAATGAGCAAAAAATATTAAGCGCCAAGAGTATATATTCCTACCACCCAAGATATTATGGTCCCCCCAGCTGTCCAGGCATGTATATTGAGCAGCAGCAATACAGAAAGATAGCAATAGCACTTAGTCTTATATACTGCTTTACAAGCTGTCTTTAAACGGTTTACAGTGTCAGCATATTGCCCCTTACAATTTGGATCCTCATGCTAGAAACATATTATCACTTTAGCCACTAAAGCCATGAATTCATATTGTACAGGAAAACCCTATGGATGGAAAATATAACATAATTGATGATACAGTGTTGGATGATGGGAAGGCAGGTCAGATCCTCAGGTTGGATGGCACTCAACATGATGCTGAGGATGAGCTCAGGAACTTTCAGATTATTAATGATGTTTATGATGCGGCTAGATTAAAATAATCAATGCTGATGCTGCCAGAAAAAGAAAATTTAAAGGTACAAATATAAAATTACAGTAGGAACATGGAAGGTAAGAAGCATGAAAGCACAATACTTTGAAAAATGAAACGAACCAACTATAAATTGACATCAGCAAATTGAGATGGATTGGATTGGACACTTTCAGTCAGGAGATCACTATGTTTATTACTCAGGACATGAAAAAAGTAATGAAGTTACTTCTATAGTTAAGAAGCATGTAGGAAGAATAATACCTGGTTACAATGCTATCAGTGACTGACAATCATTCAAGTTTATGCTCCAATCACCAATGAAGAAGAGGAGGTTGATGACTTCTATGATCAGGCTCAATTCAAAATCAACAGCACATGCAAGCAAGATGGTATTGTTTGCACTGGTGAGTAGAATGTCATAGTTCCAAATTCAGAAATGTGAAAGAGGAAAATGTTAGATTGCATGGTTTGAGAAAACAATATGGAGCAGAAGACAAGTTTATACATTTTTGCCATTTCAGCCTCATAGCTAGCAGTCTTGTCAAATATCTAAAATCTCTCTCTATATCAACATCACCATCACCCGATAGAGCATAGAGAATAAAATGTATTTATTCATTTAACTTGTGTCCTAAATGGAGATAGAGGAGCCTAATTATAGCATCAAACACATGACAAGGTGCTGACTGGTACAGGCCACAAACTGCTCAGGTGCAAGCTAAAGAAGAAGAAAACCAGTTTTCACAATATGATCTTGAACACAATAGCCACCATTTTTGAGGAGAACATCAGGAATCACTTTGACGTCCTCAGCCTCAATGCTAGACAACCAGAGGATTCATTAAGATGACCAAGTCATTGAAAATGAATATGAAAATAGGCTACCAAAAATAGAGAAGAAAGCAAACTAATGTCAGAACAAAGTGTGCAAATTGCAAAGAAGAGAAGGGAAGCCAAAGCCAAGAAAGATACAATTCTCAGAAAGCAATGTAACAAAGAGTTTCAGAGAACTGTTAAAAACACATTGAGGAGGGGAACAATCATGGAAAAACAAGGAAAGTCTTTCAAAAGATCTCTGAACTCAGAAGGACATTCCATCCTTGGACTAGAATATTAAATGATGCCAACTGATGGAGAGTAACCAATTCAAAAGAAGATGTAAGGAGTGTACTGAAACACTATGTAGTAGATGTCAATATCCAGATACCTTACAATACAATACAATAGCAAAGTTGGAAGGGACCTTGGAGGTCTTCTAGACCAACCCCCTGCCTAGGCAGGAAACTCTATACCGTTTCAGACAGATGGCTATCCAACATCTTCTTAAAGACTTCCAGTTTTGGGGCATTCACAACTTCTGGAGGCAAGCTGTCCAACTAATTAATTGTTCTAACTATCAGGAAATTTCTCCTCAGTTCTAAGTTGCTTCTCTCCTTGATTAGTTTCCACCCGTTGCTTCTTGTTCTACCCTCTGGTGCCTTGGAGAATAGTTTGACTCCCTCTTCTTTGTGGCAACCCCTGAGATATTGGAACACTGCTATCATGTCTTCCATACTTGTTCTTTCTCTTAAACTAGACATACTCAGTTCCTGCAACCGTTCTTCATATGTTTTAGTCTCCAGTCCCTTAATCATCTTTGTTACTCTTCTCTGCACTGTTTCCATAGTCTCCACATCTTTTCTACATCGTGGCGACCAGAACTGAATGCAGTATTCCAAGTGTGGCCTTACCAAGGTATTATAAAGTGGTATTAACACTTCACGTGATCTTGATTCTATCCCTCTATGCAGCCTAGAACTGTGTTGGCTTTTTTGGCAGCTGCTGCACACTGCTGGCTCATATTTAAATGGTTGTCCACTAGGACTCCAAGATCCCTCTCACAGTTACTACTATTGAGCAAGGTACCACATATACTGTACCTGTGTTTTTTTCTTTTTTGTTGCCTAAATGTAGAACCTTATTCTTTTCACCATTGAATTTCATTTTATTAGATAGTGCCCAATGTTCAAGTTTGTCAAGAGCCTTCTGTATCTTGAGCCTATCTTCTGGAGTGTTCCCCATTTATTCCCTCATCCAAATCATTGATGAAGGTGTTGAAGAGTACTGGGCCTAAAACTGAGCCTTGGGGTACTCCATTGCATACTTCCCTCCATGTAGATGCAGTTCCATTGAGTGCGGTTGGTCAGCCAGTTACAAATCCATCTGGTGGTGATGCTGTCTAACCCACATTCTTCTACTTTATCTAGTAGTAGGTTATGGTCTACCTTATCAAATGCCTTACTGAAGTCCAAGTAAACTATATCGACGACATTCCTCTGTTTCATTAATTTTGTCACATTATCAAAGAATGCAATAAGATTAGTCTGGCATAATCTGTTTTTGACAAATCCATGTTGGCTTTTGGCTATTACTTTGTTTGCTTCTAGGTGTTCGCTAATTTGTTGCTTGATTATTTTTTCCAGAATCTTTCCTGGTATTGAGGTCAGGCTGATAGGTCTGTAGTTTCCTGTATCTATGTTTTTCCCTTTTTTGAAGATCAGCTCTTTTCCAGTCCTCTGGTAGTTCCCCAGTGTTCCAGGATCTCTGAAAGGTATAATTCAGTGGTTCTGAGATCTCGTCTGCCAGTTCCTTCAGAACCCTGGGGTGTAATCCATCCGGTCCTGGTGATTTGAACTCATCTAGGGTAGACAGGTGCTCACTTACCATTTTCTTCCCTATTTCAATTTGTGTTCCTAATTTGATTTTTGTGGTGCTGTTTTTGATAGATTGGACTGTTTTATCCCTTTGTATAAAGACAGATGCAAAACATGAGTTAAATAGTTCTGCTTTCTCCCTGTTGCTAGTCACCTTCTTGCCACTTTTTCCTAGCAATGGACCAATTGTTTCCTTAACCTTTTTCTTGTTTTTAACATGTTGGAAGAAGGGTTTTTTGTTAATTTTTACTTTTGTGGTAAGCCTTTCTTCATTGTGAGCCTTAGCTTTCCTCACTTCAACTTTATAGGCTCGGGCTATTTGCTGATATTCTGCCTTAGTTATGTCCCCCTCTTTCCACTTTTTATGCTTATCTTTTTTGTCTTTCAGTTTGTCAGAGAGTTCTTTATGAAGCCATGCTGGTTTCTTTGGGGAGCTGTTATTTTTCTGCTTCATTGGTATTGTGCTAGACTGGGCTTTTGTAATCTCATTTTTCAAAATTTCCCAAGCTTCTTGAGTTGTTTTCCCCTTGAGGATTCTCATCCATGGAATTTTTCCCAAGCTCTCTCTAAGTTTATTGGAATTAGCTTTCTTACAGTCCAAGACTCTAGTTTGACTTTGTTCTACTACTTGTGTTTGCATAATGTTGAATTCCAATATTGCATGGTCACTTGCCCCCAGGGTTCCTGTGACTTCAACACCTTCTATCATTTCCTCTCTGTTAGTGAGAATTAAGTCCAATATGGCTGATCCCCATGTTCCCTTCTCTACTTTTTAGCAGATATACCTTACTTATAAGAACTTCTAGTACTAGAAGATGAAATTACATCACCCTCCATTGGCAATTTGTAAAATTATAGGAAATGATGGAATACCCACTTATGTATGGCAAGCAACAGAAGAAAAATCAGTCAAGATTCCAATCAACTTATATCAGCATTTTTGGAGAATGACATAGTAGCCAACCAATTGGAAGTCTACAGACCAATATCAAAAAAAGGGTCTTACAGAATGTGCAAACTAACATGGAATATCCTTGTGCAGACTGGCTCTAGACAAAAGAAAATTGTGAAAAGGCTACATAATTTCCCTTTATTCAACTTCTATGCAGAATATATATTAAGGAAAGTTGTATTAGAAAAAGATAAGTATAGTTTTGAAATTGGGGAACAAGCTTAAATAATCTGCACTCTACTGATAACACTACTTGATAGCTGAAAATGCAAAGGATCTGCAAGCCATAGTACTAAAAATCAAATAGCACAGTGAAAAAATGGAACTAAAATTAAATATAAAGAAATCCTTTTTTTTCATTCTAAAATGTGGATTCTGAGCTAAAATTATCTTGCTGCTTTATTCCCCCTGAGTATTGGTTCAGGTTTCAAGTAATAAAAATGCCACGTCTTCTGTAGAGTTCTGCAATTTATAGTATTTCTTGCAGCCAATATTAAAACCTACCATAGTTTGTCAAAATCCTTCTTAAAAAGCAATGGAAATGGCATTCCAAATAGATGGAAGCTAAAAGAAAGTATGGTTAAAGAGAGAAACTGTGACAGTAGGAAAATTTTAGTAGACAACTTAGTAACCTTTCATTTTTGTACAAATGTTTTACTACTTATGGCAACAGCTAAAGAAATAACAATAAAAGCTGTAGATTATGAATTCCAGTATTCGCACAGGACCTTCTGTGATATAAAGTATGCCAATTTATTTGCTGTGAGTTATTTTCAGTTAAAAAAAAATATGCACTAAATAAAAGCACATTTTACATGCACTGAATATGTTAATAATGTGATAAAGCTAAAAATGTATTCTACTTTTCAAACTGTACTGTTTCAAAGCTTTGGGGTTTATAAAAATATATTATGCATTTGAAATACTCTTAAAACAGAGATTAATACCAAATAATATGGCTTTGTAATTGTAGAGAGGTACCCTAGTGGAAATGCCTAAAATGTCATTAAAACATTGACAGACCTAATGTTTAATTTATGAAGAAATATCTGTACATTTGTACGTGTTAATTCTGAGTTTGACATAGGGGTACATATATGCTGAAATTAAACAACAAAAATCCAGAGAGCTATCAACTTGATATGTATACCTCACAATTAAACCCAGTGAATGTTATGTGGGATAAATAGTTTTATTAAATGATTGATGAATTGTATTCTGATATTATAGATTGGGCAGTAATTATATTTATGTGGAATACATAGTATGTCTATTATTATCAGGCTCAAGCTTCAACACATTGTGCTGCTTAATTCTTAAAAAATGAATATCATTCTGTTCCTCTACAAAACTTCATACTTAAGTCTTCTATATGTGGACAAATGATCTCCATTGGCATCACCCTGCCACACATCATTTGGATATTTTTGAAGGATAAAATTTTGATGTTGATGGATTCTTAACTATTGAAAAGCCACAAGTTGGTTTTTTGATTTTGACAGTACAATAGTGAATCCTGACATTGTGGTTTATATGCTATTATAAGTATATAGGACTTCGGGATTGTACTTTATTCAGTAAATTATGCTTAAAAGAAATCATAGATTAGGCTAATATGTGAACTGAGCCAATATGACTTTTCCTTTCACATCCTTGGTGAAAGAGTGGAGTATGCTGTAGTTCAATATGATAGACAGCCAGTTTGGTTTAGTGGTTAAGGGACCAGACTATAAAGCTCCTTCCTTAGCCATGAAAGCCAGCCTGGTGACCTTGGACCAGTCACTCTTTCTCAGCCCAAATTACCTCACAAGGTGGTTGTTTTGGAAAAACAGGTCTGCTGATTATATTTGCGGTCTTGAGTTATTTGTAAAAATAATAAATTTGGAAAATAAATATATTAATAAATTGAGAAGTATAGTGTAAAATAAACCTCAGATAGATGCAGAAGTAGAACCTGAAAAGACAAAAGTTGTGTGAAGAGGCAGAGATGAATGAGATAAGGAGTTGGAACTTTAATTTCTTTGAGTGATCAATCCAATCTTTCTCCACCGAACATATTTAGCTTATCATTTCTTAAGAACTAATGTTTACATTTAATAATTTGTTCCTGAAAGTGCATTTTCCTCCTCTCTTGTATATACCGTTTCCCCCCAAAAAAGATCTACCCCCCAAATATAAACCCTAGCATGTTTTAATGCATGTGCCTAATATAAGCCCTACCACCCCTCCCCAAAATAAGCCCTACCCCCAAAAGTCCTACTTAAACACCTGTGCATCTGACCAGCCAGCCATTCCATCTGGTTGCTCATGCCACTGACACAAAGTGAGATAAGCTGGGGAGAGGGGTGAAGCTGCCCCACACACCTTGCAATGACATACCTAAGGGCCCCCTCAACCAGGCCATCCACACCATGACAAATGCCTTGTGGCGCCAGCACCAGTGGCCATGTGCAGCAGGGGCCCATGTGGCCTCCAGCCCACTTCTTGCTGGCAGCTGCAATGGAACAGGAGGCGGAGCAATTTGCCGATGCTGTACCCATAAAGTGAGGCAGGTGTCGGGGCATGGTTGACCTAGCTGTGGTGGCCCTAAGGAACGCCAGTGCAGGGTATGTGGGGCAGCTCCATCCCCTCCATGCCTTGTGGTGGGGGCACTGACACACCACATGGTTTTCTGCCCCACCATGAGCAAGCAGAAGAAGTGGGTCTCCCATATATGGAAAAAATAATCCCCCCAAAATAAGCCTTAGTGCTTATTTTGGAGCCCCCCAAAAAATAAAATCTGGTCTTGGGGAAACACAGATATGTATACTATATCTTGATTATAGGCAGATATTTTGGGAGGCTTTTGAGCTAAAGATTGGATTGAACATGATATACATAAATCAAAAATTGCCAAGGACCAGATGATTCCCAAACAAAATAAGTTTACAGTGTTTTAATATTTGTTTCTGTGTAGTTGGGCTTTATCTTTTAAACCCATAGCGTACCATTCTACACAATGCTATAGGTGGTCTTCAGCTTACAACTATTTGTTTAGCAATCGTTCAAAGTTACAATAGGACTGAAAAAAAGTGTCTTATTGGTCCTCAGAACCATTACAACATCTCTATGGTTACATGATGAAAATTTGGGTGCATGGTAACCAGCATGTATTATGATGGTTGCAGCATTCCAGAGTGATGGGGATCATACTTGCAACCTTTCAATCTAGGTTCTGATAAACAAATTTGATGGGGACAGCTGGATTTGCTTAAAACAGGTGAGTCACTTAACAGTTGTGGCAAAAAGGTCATAAAATCAAGTGCAAATCAATACCTTCCTTAGCAATGGAAATTCTGGTCCCAAATGTGGTTGTAAGTCAAGGACTACCTGTATTTTTTTTCTTTATTACTTATAATTCTGCAATATACTCCAAAGATTCTGCAACAATGAAGTTCAGATCTCAGGAACTAAAATGCACTACCCTGTAAAATGAGAATAGCTATATACAGCTCTGGAATTTTATAACATGTACGCCCCGTTTTTAAATATAAGAAATAATGGAGAAATGAACTTTGATTTTAAATTTGGGCAGCAAAAAAATAGTTTAATTAGTACCTATTAGTTTAACCATAACCAACTATTACTCCTATTTCTGTTTCAGATCTTCTGAAAACCAAGATCATGTAATCATTAATTATACTTCAGCATTATTTTTAATAGCTTTATTAATGGCCTTTCTACTTGAAAAGGCCTTTAAATTGTACTTTGTAATAGGATAGCAGGAGAGGACAAAGTTGGCTCTTTTAGGAAATTATTGCTGCTCATTTTTTTCTGGCATCCTTGTAAAAACTTTGACAGTATTTAAGAGAGATTTATTGCTTCCCTGGATGCAAGGACTAATTGAAATTATTTGCCTTTTTCCCCTAATGTGTATCCAGCTAAGTGAAAGTTAATAAAAATACCAAAGCTTAAAGGTGATGATTATCTCACAAAGGATGCTAAACTCTCTACTAAAGGTAGAAGATTGTTTTGCCTTTGTTTGTGGACCCACTAATTAAAATAATACTTTCATCTGGACAAAACCTCACAAATTATATGGACAAAGAAGACTATTTTTTTTACTACAACTTTTAACACTATAATTATTTTCAAATTAAAACAGCAAGACGTGTGGAAACTAAACCCAGATGGATTGGAATAAGGGGAATGTTTAATGAAAAATCAGTCTGTTGGATATATGTGGAATCAAGTGTTAACTATATTTATTTTGAGAAGATGTACAGATGATCTTTGTCTGGAACAGATGTTTGATTTAAGATGAAAATTTGGCAAGAAACCTGAGCCTACTCCTTCTGTTTCAGTAATGGTTTTTCAATAAAATACAAGTTACTTTATTTGTTGGAATAGTGTTGGACTAGGTTCAAACCCAACAACTTATGACATGTTAGAAATTGTATCTTAGAAAAAATAGTGGCTGTATTTACAGACCTTTCTGAAATGTTTCTGAAAGAATATTAGTATTTTCCAGTAAGCTGCTTGGAGAGTCCAAGCAATGGGTTAAACTCAGCCAATCTGCCCAGGACTTAATTGAAACTTTAGCCACGCCTCTGCTGTTGCCTTGACTTGCCATATTTTCAATTCAGTCAAAGCCCAGTGGATGCGTTTCTCAGTTTATTTTCAGTCCTTTTCAGATTAGCTTGAACTCTCCAAAGGTTTTTTTTTTATTTTTATTTTGCTTTATTTTGTGTTTTCCTTCCCTAGGGACCAGGAGAGGTAAGAAGTTCCATTTATATTTCCTTTTCATCCTTTCTCACCTTTCCCGGTTTCCACGGTGTCCTTGGCTCGCTCGGGCGCTGCAGAAGTCGCTAGCAACTGCCGGTGGGAGCGTGGGGTGCCGACACCCATGTGCTCGTGCTTTTTTCCACTTGTCTGCGCAATCGTTTTTTACCAGCAGGGGTTTCTGTTGCCGCTGTCCATGCTCGCAGGGGAGCCGGCTGTTGGCGCGGAGCCTCGGCAGGCATTTTTTTGCTTCTGGTGGCCATTTTGGATTGCCTTTTTGGCGTGGCCACCATTTTTATTGTATATGTAGTGTGAGGGATAGACGCAGGAGCCATGGATGCAAGACAGATCTTTATTATGACAGAGATGACAGCGATTCGAACTTTCCCTGAATGGCCAGGGTATTTATACTAGAACTCAGAGCAACTGTCAAAATGACCAGCCAATCAGGCTGCAGCTGGTATTTGCATATTCAACACTCCTTCCCCCCAGTTCTAAAGACTATTTGCATATTCAAACTCTCTCCTTCCCCCCAGTTCTGCGCATGCTCGGCCTCGCTGTTGCTACATTGCTGGTGAGTCCTTCATAGCGAAAATTGGGAACCAGGATAGAAATTAGGTCCTTTGGGGTCTTTGCGGCGGGGGGGGGGAGGCTCTCGTTGGGTTTTAGGGAGGGTCTCGTTGGGTTTTAGAGTCTCGGACGGCTCTCGCTGGGTCGAGAAGCAAGCGGTGGCCGCGTAGAGAGAGCTTCAGTCCTGGGCTCCTCGAGTGCTCTTTTGGAAGAAGCGGCGCGGAACTAGGCTTTGGAGAGGCTAGCGGCGGAGCTGTAGGCGGAGGCAAAGCGGAGGCAAGCGGATTGCACAGGTATAGAGGCGTGCGAGCGGCTTTATAGTTAAGGCGGCCGAATCCAGAGGAATAATTCAGGTCTGATAGTGTAACGAGGAGAGGCCAGAGGAGTAGGTCAGCCTGGTGTATATAGTGAGTGTGCTAGCGAGTGTATATAGCGAGATGGCCGTGTTGGAGAGGCTGTGCGGTTGTGAGCAGGGATCAGTCGAGCGGCTGCTACCAGAGGGCAGACTTCAGAGGCGCTAGAGGCGGTTACTGGTGGAAGCTTCGGGCTGCTCTTCAAATTTATGCAGGCTGAGCCCCTTCAAATTTAGACCGGCTGAGCGAGCGTAGCCGGTGCATGCCAGGTGGCAGCTTGGAGAACGAGGCGGTTTGTTGAACGCGGCGGTTGGAATGAGGCGGTTGGTTGAACGCGGCGGTTGGTTCCTTGGGCCTCTCGACAGCCATGTAATGCTGAGAGTGCCGTAGGAACAGCTGGCGGCAGGCAGGCAGCGGCCCCATGCGTGGTTTAGCCATCGCGGTCCATAGCTCGTCCCTGAGTAGCGGCGGCGGCTCCAGTCGAGGTTAAGCATAGAAAGCCCGTCCCTCGGACGGATGGAGGCCGCGCCTGATTGCTTACTCAGGTTGGCTAAAACCGGAGGCCCACGGCAGTGGTTACTGCTGCTGACGTGTGCTGGCCAAGGCGGTGGCTCTGACAGGCCCTCAATGGAGGAAAGAACAGAAATTTTTTTTACTGCGTTCACATTGGCTGATGTTGTTCCCTCGCTTCTGTCTTAGGCTCTGCGGGAATCGCATATCCCATCCTCGTCGCCAGTATTGTATATGTAGTGTGAGGGATAGACGCAGGAGCCATGGATGCAAGACAGATCTTTATTATGACAGAGATGACAGCGATTCGAACTTTCCCTGAACGGCCAGGGTATTTATACTAGAACTCAGAGCAACTGTCAAAATGACCAGCCAATCAGGCCGCAGCTGGTATTTGCATATTCAACAATTTTAGTTTCGCTTTTCCTTCCCACATTTTTCTGCCTGCCGGTGTCTCTTCCTGCCTTGCTCCCTGCAGATCGCCGCTGCAGACTTCTTGTCCAGTCCTCCAGCAAAGTCCTTGTTGGGGGGATTTTTCCCTGTGGCTCGAGCCCTTTCTTTACATCAGAATCATGCTCGCAATTTCTACATCTGCGCTGGTGATGGGAATGAAATTAACTCGCACCCGAGGGACTACCTTTGCTCTTTCCTGCCTGCCACCTTCAGTGTCTCCCCCTACAGAGCGCTAAGGCGTTTATGTGCCAAATCCACCAGGTGGTGAGTGAAGAACCCCCTGGTCCCTTCCAGTCACCCAGATTGCTATTATGGCGGAGCAGGCCCCTCGGGATAATAGCCAGCCTAGTCCCCACAGAGAAACATAGGTGCTGAATTTTATGTGAGTCATCCTTACATCAGTTATTTGATGGTAAAACATTGCTGAGTATTACCATCAAGCTTGTTTGAACTATATTTAAGATGTTTAAGGCAATCTGAAAGCTATCTAGAGAAGGTTCTTAGAATTTGGTAAAGCATGGAAAGTAAATGATTTGATAGGATGTGTAGGTTTGAAAGACCAGGGTACAGAGCATTTTATTTCTGATCACTTAAAATGATCTTTCTTTGTATGTTTGTGTACCTTTTTTCATTTTTTAAAGCTTATTTTGGAATATAGACAATATCTTGTTTCTTCTTCAAAAGCAACCCCACTCTCCATACAAGCCATGTTTTTCTTGTTAATAAAGTCTTCATTGTAAAACCATACATAATCGCTTTAACGAAAATTAAGACTGCTTCACATGATCCCAGTAGGAAGACTATTTTCTTTAGTGTTTACTTTTTATATTTTCAATGGACTGAATTATTTAAAAGCTTTTGAACCCCCAGTTCCGGCATGTATGTAGAGCACCAGCATTTAAGTATTAGAATACTAAATAATGCCAGCCAATTCAGTTTAATGAATTTGACAATGCTTTGAGGTCACTTCATAATAGTCCAGCTTTGGAAATATACATTACATATTATTTTTTTAATTGCACTTTAGTCATTTAATTTTTTTAAGTGGAAAAAATCACTTCTGGTTTGCTTGTAGGGTTGTTTTTCGTCCTCCGGAGCCTTCAGGGAGGCCTCGGGAAGGGCCCTGAAGGTTCCGGAGAGCTTAAACCAGCCCTACGAGCAAATCGGAAGTCTGTTCCCGAACTTCTGGTTTGCTCCTAGGGCCATTTTTTTGCGCTTCAGAGGCTTCAGGGAAGCTCCTGAAGTCTCCGGAGGGCCTCCAGAGGGGCAGAGGAGGCTGTTTTCACCCTCTCCATGGTCCTATAAAGTCTCTGGAGCCTGGAGAGGACAAAGAAAAGCATGTAAAAAATGGGGTCGTGTCTGTCATGCGCACATGCACGCTGGGGGGGATCGTGCATTTCATTATGGGTGCGGCACCCCTGCACATGACCCCCCTGTGCTCCCTCCGCTTATGGCACGCGAGCCAAAAAAGGTTCACCATCACCATGATACCTCAAGCTTCTGTAATACAATCCCACAGAGCAACTACAGCGACTTGTAACCACAATGGAGTCTGTTGCTAAGTGAGACATTTCTTAAGTGACCTTTGTCCCATTTTATGACCTTTCTTGCCACAGTTGTTAAGTGAATCATTGCAGCTGTTCAGTTAGCAACACAATTGCTAAAGTGAATTGGGCTTCCCCCATTGACTCTGCTGGTCAGACGGTTCCAAAAGGGGATCACATGATCTCAGGACACTGCAACCATCATAAATACGAGCCAATTTCCAAGCATCTGAATTTTGATCATGTGACCATGGGGATGCTGCATTGGTCATAAGTCTGAAAAACAGTCATATGTCACTTTTTAAAGTGCCGTTGTAACTGTGAACAGTTACTAAATGAATTGCTGTAAGTTGAGGACTATGTGTATTCCCAGCCTCCTGCTTCAGATGGCATGAAATGCTGTTTCTTGCCATGTATAAAAAATATACTGATGTATGTTTTAAAATTTGTTTAAATATTTAAAAAGATTGAAGATTGTTAGAAAGAAAACCATATTTTAAATATAACAGTCAATTTTGCTTGACTCAGCAAAATAAAAAGACCTTATTTTAAACATTGTGCACTATAAATTGAGATATTTTATACCTTAAAATGGAATGGAATCATGGGGCTGGAAGGGACCTTGGACGTCTTGTAGTCTAGCCCCACTGCTCAAGGCAGGAGACCTTATACCATCCTGGACAACTGGTTGTCCAATCTTGTCTTGGAAACTTCCAGCTATGGAGGACCCACAACTCTGGGAAGCAACCTGTTTCATTGATTAATTGTTCTCACTGTTGGGAAATTTTCCCTTAGTTCTTAGATCTTTTTGGCAAGCTTCCACCCATTCCTTCTTGACATATACTCTTATTTTGGATAATAAGCCAAATGCAGTTTCACTTACAGGGATGCATTCTATGTAGGCAAAAAGCGAAGGAAGTTTGATAGCACCGTTTTCAGATTAACACATTTTATTGAAAGGTTTACACTTTTAAATGAAAAATGCCACTAAGTTCACATAATCAGAACTGTTGATGTATATTATTTGGGCAGTCTCTTACTCAATTGTGCTGGTAAAATTTCCTTTTTCCAAAATAGCTACTTTGAGATCTGTAATAGAATGTCCAGAAGAGTAAAATATTCTAATATTACTTTATTATTGTTGTGAATCTTAATGTCAAACTTCCATCCACCAGTTCTTTTTTCCTCTGGATTCTTCATAGGATTAAACAGAACAAAGTTTGTACAACATAGGAATGCCCCACTTGTATAGAATGTATAGAAATGACAAATGACACACATAAAATTTTTATTGTAGAATGATTGAAACTTTGAAATTGATTTAATAGCAATATTTGTTCAAATGACAGAACATCTGATAAATAAAATACCAGCAAATAATAGTTAACAATTATTCCAAACAATTACAGCTAAACATTACATTATAAATAGCCAAAATTACAGCAAAGATCTATTTAGCAGTGAGGTTAACTTTACAGAATACACATAAAACAGACAGCACTAATTCTTCCCATAAACCCATGCAGTCAAAAGTCTGCATGAAATTTTGGATGAATTTCTTTGAAAATGAACATCTATTTTCCTATACTGGACATTTTGTCTGAAAAATAAAATTTGAAGAAGTGTGTAAAGTGAGTGTCAATTAATTTCTACAATACTTTGGGGACTATAAATACAATTAAACAGTAAAATCTTTTTCAAGTCAAGCTCAGCCCCTGATGATTTCTCAGATACTTTCATACAGCTTTTTTTTGGCAATATACAAACATAGTTTCTAATGCCTTCTTTGGGAAAGTTTTATGGAATAGCCTCCCTGTGGACATTAGATTGTCCCTTATTACAGCTTTCCAAAAAGCATTAAAAAGCTGAACTACTCCAGAGGGTCTTTTGGAACTAAACATTCTCTTATTGATGCTCTGTTAGCTGTGATCTTCTTGGATGTAATGTAATAGGGATTATTAATTTTTTATGATACTAAAGTTTTACTGTGTTTGCTTTATTACTGTATACTGTTCCATTTTAGTGACTGTTACTTATCATGGATACTTTATTGCAGCATCCAATCTAGATTGCTCACCAGACCAGAGGTTTTGTCTTCTGAGCTTTTGGACTTGTGCTGAAGACCATCTTCAGAGTGTGTCTGCTAGAAGCTAGAGCGAAGTTCCCTAACAATGGCCTCTGAGTCCGAAAGCTGAGAAAACAAAACCTCTGGTCCCAGTGACTGACCCAAATTGGATCCTGCAACAGTATCCTGGAACACGTATATTTGCCTTCATTTATGGATATCTCAGTGGCTTCTCTTTTTTGGCATAGATGCTTTATTGTTTCATTGTTGATCATACAGTATATACCTTAATACTTTCTATTTATTTTAGATTGTTTAGATTGTTTATTTACTTATTTTTATTTGTTAAGCCACCATGAGTCAATTGAAATTGGTGGCAAACATTTTTTTTTAAATAAATGTTTAGCGCAGTATTCTTCTGTCTAACTACTAATGAGTCTTAATCTTGCTTAGTTTCCAAGTTGAGACAAGATCATCTGAATGCTTCATGAGAGGTCATAAATAAAGTTGATGTGTACTAAAAAGCAAACAAAACATTTTCCTATTTTAATTCAACCCAATATCTACAGTACAGTCCCAAAGTAGCATTCGTGTTCAGTCCTCTCCACAATTGAGATAAAAATATTCCATATTTCATCTTTTTCACCACCACCACCTCACTCTGCTTTTAAAACAGAAAGAGACTATTTGAAAAGCCCACAAACTGTGGAATACTTCTTTATTAATCCAATGATTTTGGAAAATTGTCGTGCTATAGAAATGTAAAATGAATGAAATCTTTCTCTGCAAATCATTAAAGTAGACTTGGTTTTTTTCCAGACTGCATAGCTTCATAATTCGTACCATCCTCTATGCAATAACCTTTATCCTCTTGTAATAATTCCTTGTTATCATGTAAACTATGAAGTAGGTCTTTCCCAGCGCTGACATTCTAGTGATAGTGGCTGCCTTACATGAAGAAACTGTTTGATGGGTTTCTCTGGACAAATGATAATAATATTTTAGTTTAAATTAAACTCCTTTTGGTCCTTCAGGTGAAAACACACACTCACATACAGATGTCAATTGATTCACACAGGGATGCATGCATAAAATATTGTAAGTATATTTATATGCAGACACTTACAGATACAGACTTTTTATTATTATTGTTATCATTATCATCATTATTATCATTACATGTATAGGTTTTGACTTGAAAAAGAAGCCAAAATCTGTGATTTAAGTATCCAAACACGACCTCTATAAAATACAGTTTTAAAGAGATTCGTATATACTTAGATCTGAATGCTGTGGACATGGAAAATAAAGCTTGCAAGGGAAAGCCTAAGGGCCGATGAGGACAGAGATTAATAGGAGAGTTGTTTTCATCTATTTTGCTGAAGGTTGTTTTTGGCAGACATTCTCAGTATTACATGGAATTTCCTCCCTCCTTTGCTCATACTACTTTTTAGTACCTTCTACAATTCCACTTTTCCTAAAATAAATATTAGTTACCGGCAGTGGAGCAGCTGTATGAAAGCATAACACCTTGTTCATTTAAACATTGTATAGTATATTAGAATTTTTATACTAGAATATTTTATCTCTACAAATGCTGCTGATTTGCTTGATTTTACACTCAACTAAACTCGATTGCATATGTTGTGTTTGAATGTTAGGAATGTACAGAATTTCAGGGTGGGGACTAAAACTTACTGAGTGATCATTACATAATTTTTCCCTACTTAAATGCTTAGCTATTCATTTTCTATTTAACCTCTCATAGGAATGATGATAATTGGCATAGTGTTTTGTATTGAACATTTTCAGCAAACTTCTTAGTAGCCACCAAATCAGCAAAGAATCTGAATTTAAGTGGTCTTTATTCACCACAATTTACAATTCACTCATGAATTTCCAATTTTCATTTAAACAAAACTCTTCCTTATTTAACTATCAATGATAGTGGGGGGGGGATCTTCAGCACCACATTTATTTCAGGAGCAAAGTTTTATAATTGTCGTTTTCTCAGAGGGCTTTGTACAGGCATGGTATTTCTCAGAGTTAGGATTTACTAATGGTATTCAAACTGTTCCATGAAGCTATGCCTGAGTATTTCTGATGGTATTTTTGTCATCTATTAGAATATGAATTTGGAAATTACTGTTAACTCTTTAATAGTTTAACTGGTGCAGAAAAATGATGAAATGCAGGGACATTGATTTATTAATAGAATTAATTTATTAATGTAATTAAATAATTTTGAAAACAAAATGAAAGGTGGATATCTTTCTGCTGAAAATGTGAGGGCTGTCCAGCATAATTATTTTTGCCACTTTAACCTTCCAATTTAGCATTGCAAATTTGTTGTTTATACTTTCCAATTATTATTAAAAAGAGAGACAGCAGTTGAAAACTTTAAGCTGCATTTTGGACAAACACGGAATAATGATCAAATACAGGGATTAACTCTCAGGTTCTACCTTCTGATTCAGAGCAGGTTTTTCTAAGTAAAGCTGTAAATTTAATTAAGGCAATGGATGAGCAATGGAACAATAAAGTTTATTGGTTTAATTAGTAGATTTGGATATCAATATATAACATTTCTGGAACTGAATAAAAATTAGGTAAATAAACAGTAATGTACTGGGATTTGAAGAATGTTTGCTGTCTGTGATCCCTGTAGTCAGATTTGATTTGGTATGGCTTTGGGAATTTGAATGTCAAAATTTCAGTCAGTGAACTTTCTCTAAGATGCCTCAAAGAAAACTGCATTTATCAGGAGGTTAAAACTGCAAATAAATTGATTGATTTACTTGACTTATATTCTTTGGAGGATACAGAAGTGAAACATATCATCTGAACAGTGAATGTTTGATTTAAAATGTCATTTCTTGTATGTCTTTGTTCAAGAGGGGGTGCTGTATTCTCATAGCCAAATAGACATTGTTAGACAATGAATGTAACATGCATACTAATATCTATTTTTTCCGTCAATCCATCCATCCATCCATCCATCCAATAGCTCAGCAGTTCAATGAGAATTTACAATGGATAAGAAAGAAAGGTTGAGAAAAGAAGGGAATGCATCATCTTACTAGTTTTGTGCTGATCGATTCTCCTTCAAGGTATGAGCCATGGTAGTTATAATGCAGTACTGCAGGCTACTTCTGTTTTGATTGCCAGCTGTCTGCAGTTTGAATCTCACCAGGCTCATGGCTGAGTTAGCCTTCCATCCTTTTAAGGTTGGTAAAATGAGGAGCCAGATTGTTAGGGGCAATATGCTGACTCTGTAAACCGCTTAGAGAGGGCAATAAAGCACTGTAAAGTCTAAGTGCTATTGCTATGATTAACCACAGAAACCAGTTTGCATTAGAATTTCACCCTTTTTCTTCAACTTAATCTCTTCCCATCTCCACACGTCCAATGACTCAGTGGTGGGTTCTGGATCCCATCACATCTGGTTCGCTGCAATAGGGCCGGGCATCCACCATGGGCACATGCGCTGCACATGCATGCGCATCCACTGCCCTGCAATGCTCCAGCTGCTTGTCAGAGTGTTGTGCAGGTGCCGTAAACTGCATATGTGTGCACAAATGGCCCGCTGGATTAAAAGGACATAAGGAATGAGGGCGGGTGGGTGGGCCCAACGGAAACACCATACCGGGGCGTACCACCCAGAACCCACCACTGCAATGACTCCTTCAGCTATGGAAGCACTGAATAGTCATTCTAACTGATCTTATACTGTATAGATGAAGGGGGGGGCTGCAAGTTGAGCAACTTTGCTCAAACATGTTCCCTTCATACATATTTCCTACTTTCATCAACTAAAGCATGCCAATTAATATGCTTAACTCTCATTTGCCTATTTCGAGCTTCTCCATCCCATCTCCATTCTTTTCTAATTCTTATAAACTTTGCAATTATTTGAGCCTGTTGATTATTCTTTCTCATACTGTATGTAAACAGAGCTCTTCATATCCAGACTTAGGAAGTAACTTCAAGACAGGTACTCCTCAACTTACAGCAGTTCATATAGTGACCATTCAAAGTTATAACAGCGCTTAAAAAAGTAACTTAAGCCCATTTTTCACCCTTACGACCATTGCAGCATCACATGATCAAAATTCAGATGCTTGATTCATATTTATGACAGTTTAGTGTCCCAGGATCATGTGCTCATCTTTTGTGACCAGTCATCGCCTATGGCTGGCCCCTTGACTTTCGCTGTTATATCCGCCGCCTACGGCCTACTTTCCTCCCAGACATTTTTCGCCTTGCCCTCCGAATCATCTTCGGGGAGCGAATTGAGGCCTACGACTCTGTCGCCGGCCATTCTGGGCCCCCCGTTTATACCTCTACCAACTATTCTACAAGCTTATTCCGGTAGAGAGAGAGGGCATTGGACGAGAAGGATGCATTTGGGAAGTGTGGCTCCCTCTCCAATTGCTTCTACCATACTGTTCTCCCAACTTCTTTGGACCTCGGGCCCCTTGCGAGGGAGGACCTGGACATTAATTTTCCTCGTCTATATCGGACCAATTTCAAGCAAATTTCGCCCTTCCGCGCAGTTTTTATAATTTTAAATTGTATGGGGAGTGCTTAGTATGACTGTGGTTGATTGAATGTACCCACTTTTATTGATGATATTGCTGTTCCCTTGTTTTTAACTTGTTTGTGGGGATTGACTGAGTGTATGTGTGTGTATGTGTGTGTAGGCCAGGACCACAGCCGGGTACCTCCTGCACTGAGTGCTTTGCAGAAGTGTCAGGGGGGCCTAGGCCTAATCCCGTCCTCAGGATGTTTGTGTCGAAGGGCCTGCCGGTGAACCCGGTGGCCAGAGGGGAGGGTGGAGGGACCACAGACGCGGGAGTGGGCCGGAACATTAGGGTCATAACGGGGAGGGGCAGATATGGCAGGAACTTTAGGGCGAACCATTACCGGGGAAGGAGGGTTCCCTCGTCACAGGGATCCCTCCTTCTGGCCCTATTAGTTCCACTCCAAGGAGAGATGGCGTGAGTAGTCAGGACCCTGGTCTCAGGCTGTTGTTGCTAAATGCCAGGTCTGTGGTTCACAAGGCTCCCCTCGTCCAGGACCTAATTTTAAACGAGAGGGCAGACCTGGCATGTATTACTGAAACCTGGCTGGGCCCGGAGGGAGGAGTCCCCCTCACTGAAATGTGCCCAGAGGGTTTTCAGGTGCTTCATCAACTGCGACCCCAGGGAAGGGCGGAGGAGTGGTCATTGTTATCCGGGAGTCCTTAGTTCCTCGTAGGATCCCTGCTCTGGAGCTTGTCGGGTGTGAGTCCTTGCTGGTGAAGTTGGACCTTGTGGGTCAAGTGGACTTGTTAACGTACCTGCCTCCCAACAGTGTGACAACAGCTCTCCCCTCGCTTCTCGAGTCAGTAGCCAAGCTGGCAGTTGAGTTCCCCAGGCTTATGGTGCTGGGGGACTTCAATCTGCCTTCGCTCGGCGAGCACTCTGATGGAGCACAGGAGTTCATGGCTTCCATGACAGCCATGGGCTTGACTTAAGTAATTCGGGGCCCGACTCACTTAGCGGGTCACACGCTCGACCTCGTATTTCTCTCGGAGCAGTGGAGTTGTGATCTTGGTTTGCGGGGTAGTGAGATCTTGCCCCTGTCATGGTCGGACCACTTCCTACTGAGGCTCGACTTTCGGAGGCCAATCCCCCACTGTAAGGAGGAGGAACGGATTAGGTGGTTCCACCCCAGGCGCCTTATGGATCCTCAGGGTTTTCAGACGACGCTTGGTGTTGTGCCTGATACTCTCGCCCACAGTCCGGCGGAGACCTTAGTTGCTGCTTGGAACTCAGCAGCGTCCGAGGCTCTCCATCGGATTGCGCCTTTATGGCCGATCCGAGGCAGTGGATCCAGGAGGGTTCCTTGGTTTACTGAGGATCTCCAGGAGATGAAACGCCAAAAGGGACGCCTAGAGCCCTGCTGGAGGTCCAGTAAATCCGAGTCAGACCGAGCACTGTTAAAAGCCTGCATCAGAGCTTACCTTCTGGCAATTCGGACTTCTAAGAACACATATATTGCCGCTCTGATTGCATCCGCTGAGTCGCACCCAGCTGCCTTGTTCAGGATAACCCGCTCCCTCCTGAATGGGAGGGATATGGGCAATCCTTTACGAGGTAGAGCTGAGGAATTCATCCAATTTCTCATGTATAAAGTTGCTCGGCTTCGGACAGACCTGGACAATTGCGCAGAGCCAGCCAGGGTACCAGGGGGTGGGTCTTGAGCGACATCTTTGGATTGATTTTCAACTTGTTACTCCTGAGGAAGTGGACAAGGCCATGGGAGCGGTGAGTGCCTCCACATGTGCACTGGACCCGTGCCCCTCCTGGCTGGTCGCGAACAGCAGGGAGGTGACACGGGGCTGGATCCAGGCGATAGTTAACGCCTTCCTTCGGGAGGGCTTCTTTCCCCCTCTATTAAAGACAGCGGTGGTGAGACCCCTCCTGAAGAAGCCATCTCTTGATCCAGCCATTTTAAATAGCTATCGTCCAGTCTCCAACCTCCCCTTTGTTGGGAAGGTTGTTGAGAAAGTGGTGGCCTCTCAGCTCCGGCGGTCCTTGGATGAAACCGATTATCTAGATCCCTTTCAGTCTGGATTCAGGCCTGGCTACAGCATGGAAACTGCTTTGGTCGCACTGACCGATGATCTCTGGAGAGCCAGGGACGGAGGTCATGCCTCCATCCTAGTGCTTCTTGACCTCTCAGCGGCCTTTGATACCATCGACCATGGTATCCTTCTGCGACGGTTATGAGAGGTGGGAGTGGGAGACACTGTTCTTCGGTGGTTTTCCTCCTACCTCTCGGACAGGTCACAGTCGGTGTTGGTTGGAGGGCAAAGGTCGACCCCTAGGCCCCTGAAATACGGGGTGCCACAGGGTTTGGTCCTGTCCCCCCTCCTGTTTAACATCTACATGAAGCCGCTGGGTGAGATCATTCAACGGCACAGGATAAAATATCACCAGTATGCGGACGATACACAGTTGTATCTGTCCGCCCCGTGCCAACTCAGTGAAGCGGTTGACATGATGTGTCAGTGCCTGGAGGCTTTTAGGGTCTGGATGGGGGTAAACAAGCTTGCACTCAATGCCGACAAGACCGAGTGGCTTGTGTGTTTCCCTCCCAATAATTGGCTAGGTATTCCATCTTCAGGCTGGGGGGTGAAATTCTACGCCCCTCAGACAGGGTTCGCAATTTGGGAGTCCTCCTGATCCACAGCTGACTTTAGAACATCATCTGTCGGCTGTGACCAGGGGGGGCATTTGCCCAGGTTCGCCTGGTGCACCAATTGCGTCCCTACCTGAACCGGGAGGCTCTCGCAACAGTCACTCATGCCCTTGTGACCTCAAGACTGGACTACTGCAATGCGCTCTACATGAGGCAGCCCCTGAAGAGCATTCAGAGACTTCAGCTTGTCCAGAATGCAGCCGCGCGAGCGATTGTGGGTGCACCTCGGTACACCCACGTTACACCTATCCTCCGCGAGCTGCACTGGCTGCCTATTGGTCTCCGGATACGCTTCAAGGTGCTAGTCATCACTTATAAAGCCCTTCATGGTATTGGACCTGGGTACTTGAGAGACCGCCTGCCAAAGACCCATCAGATCCCACAGATTAGGCCTCCTCCGGATTCCATCTACCGGCCAATGTTGATTGGCCTTCTCTCTGGCTGCTCCGCCCTTTGGAACGAACTCCCCGTGGAGATTCGGACCCTTACCTCCCTTCAGGCTTTCCGTAAAGCCGTTAAAACCTGGCTGTTCCAGCAGGCCTGGGGTTGATGAGTTTCCTTTCCCGCTCGAATTGTGTGACTGTTGACTGTTTTTAAATTTTCTCTGTATCCTGTTTGTTGTTTCTGCCTTGTCTGTATTACCCCCCTCCCCTGGGTTTGTTAGCCGCCCTGAGTCCCTCCGGGAATAGGGTGGCATATAAATGAAATAAACCTAACCTAACCTAACAAACAAAATCATTGGAGAAGCCAGATTCACTTAACAACCATGTCCCTAACTTAACAACTGGAACGATTCACTTAACAAATGCGTTAAGAAAGGTTGTAAAATGGGGCAAAATTCATTTAGCAAATGTCTCACTTACCAACATACATTTTGGGATCCATTGTGGTCATAAGTCGAGGACTACCTGTAGTATTCTAGAAATGTTACCCAGAAATCATATTAGTTAACAATTTGTGGTTAATACTAAATTGATACCCTCCAAATGTTTTCCTCGCTCTTCTTATCTTTTATGGAGATTCTCAATCATCTAGGTCATGGTTGTCCCAAAGGTGCTTTTTCAAGAGGCAACTGGACTTTCTGAAAAATCCAGTTTCCTCTTTAAAAAGCACCTTTGGAACGCTCTTCTTATTGTATATGCTGGTTGAAATTGATGGCAATTGAAGTGAAAAGCATCTAGAGAACATGAAGCTGCTTATCTTTGTTTTCTACCAAGATTTTTTATACAGGCATATTCTACTTCACTTTGCAATACTCTTTAGATGAGATTATTTCAGCACACAACTATTTTGCTCTAGCATTACATTCATTACTCACTTGCTCAGGACCAGGTAAGAGGAATAAAAATGCAACTAAGAAGATATATGTGCTGTCATAATTATAAGGTTTGGTGAGATTCTTAATATAGAAGGCTTTATTATAACCATTTTTCAGTGCACCAATGTTTCTCCTATATCCCTCTCATTCTGGTCTTTTCAAATTAAAAGAGATTTAAATAGGCAAAAATATGCTCCCCTTTTTCAATTAAGGACATGCCTTTTTTTAGTCACTGTAGCACTGTTTAAAATTGCAAAATACAGCATTTTTTAAATGTCTGTCTTGCACGAAGTAATGGAAGCTTTTTTTAAAGATTTAAGCTAATAAGTATTGGGGTGTTTGTAGTAATGTCGGTATTCAGCTTTTTATGTAAGCAAAGCATTCATGATTTTTCATTCCCTTGATAACCAAAAGAGAAAAATAAAAAGCTAAATGCAGAGCATGCCATGGGGACTTTTTCTGATTTTACAGTTCAACCTAAAGGTCTTTTGGGGAATAAAATGTAAACAATTATAGTCATCATTTCCCTTTTTAACAACTTAGGCATGAAATACTTATGTGCGTCGGTTCATTTTTTTTATGCCATCAGCAGTTTATAAATATATAGAAGGCTTTTCTAGGAAAGCAATCAAGCTATTTGTCAAAAGAGTTATGATGATGAAAAGGGTTTTATATTTTCTCAATACTATACAGGCTCTTAATTTTTACCAGGCCTTTTATTACAAGTAGTCTTTTGGGGTTGTCCGTATGTCTCAGAATTTGCTGCAAGCACTACACTGGAGAAGACTCATTCTCAGTAGTGCTAAATATCAATCATCTCAAAATCAAAACTAGTTTCAAGGGTCAAATCTCCCTAGGACTGGAAGTTACCAGGCCATCCTATTTTTCTAGCATGAATCATTAGATCAATAAATATCAAGTTTTTCTAATTGTCCAATCAGTGAATCCAAATACTGTCTGTCATCCCTGTCATGGCATCTTGCTCATCTTCTCTCTGCTAAAATGGCTTATGTTAATATCTGGCCTTTCTTCAGTCCAAGAAGTGTCTGTCAGTCTCTCCCCACCCCTGTCTCTCTCTGTCTCTGTCTGTCTGTCTGTCTCTCTCTCTCTCACACACACACACACACAGTTGACTATGACTTCAGTTGGTTCATATTTTTCTGATGTGCTTGTTGCAGATGTGATAACTTTGTTTCATATCTCCAACACCAATAACATAGGTTTTTTTTTGCTCTGTTCCACCTGGAATCGCCAGTAGCTGTTTTCAGATAATCTTGTGTAAGGTATTCAGTTCATGCCTTCTTACATGACACTTATTCTCACTACTAAATCAGACATATCCAGAGGGGAAACTCAGTTCAAGCTCTCTGCAACTGAGGTGCCGTGTCAAGCATAAAGCATCAAGACATATGAATAAACTCCAATTTCTTGCAATTTGAAGGTACTACAAGTCTTTCTCTTGAGTAGATTCTCTTCATGGTCAGATTGCCAAAGTTATAAACATAATCTGATATATAAACAAAAAGTCAGCCCAAAGGCCATCCTTCTTTTGCACTTTACAGTACAAATATGGCATTGTTGCATCTGTCATTTCATCTTCAGACCAACCGTAGATCATTCTCTTCCTGGCTGATCATTAAAAGTCTAACCAGCTCAGCACACTTTAGGAGAATCAGTAGCTATAGTTTGCCCTATTCTCAATTTCAATATCCTTTCCATCCATCAAAGAAAAGCCTTTTACTCAGACCTTATAGCTCTCATTACATCTTGGAGAATTCGACAATCCTTCCAGGTTAGGTAGGCTTCTCAGGAATCCTGCAATGACAAAGAAACATGAAAATAATTGGGCAAGAGATAACACTTCTTTCACATTTTGTAAAAAGTGAGGCTTACTCATTCTTACATATTCTTTGAAGCATATCTTTCTTTTTCTTCTTTTATCAGGATGTACTTTTTCTTCTAACTTACTAATGGATAATTTTTTAAAAGACAGGTAGAGTTTTATCCCTTAGTGCCCTTGTTCTTTCTGTTAATGCTTTTTGAACCAATGACTGCTGCCCTGATTCACTGCTTATGAAAAGTACCTGATAACAAAGGAAATTTGTGTGCCTTACCAAGAAAATCTTCATTCCTTTATTTTTTTCATAGGAGTCAAATAACCCTATGCCCTTCTTTCCAGGATCAGATTCAATGTTCTGCTTGAATCAGAACATCATACTATTTCCCCAGCCCTTAACATAATTGAAAACAAGGCTTCACTCTTTGTGTGTTTGTTGATCTTGCCAGTATTTCTCCAAATGGATGGTGACAAGCGACAAGTTTTGCTATGCACTGGTCAAACCTTCACGCCCACTTCCAATCTGTACTGATCATATTTCAACAGCTACAACTTTAACAAATTTTATTGGAGTATTACCCTTTGTCATATAGCAGCAAGGGCTCAGCCCACGACATTCACAAAGTGCTGCAGCCATTGGCCAATGCTTCCAAAGAAAGTAACATTTGGAAGGGGTATCCTTTCTTTTGTTGTGTTATGACAAGCAGCCATCCTTGTAAAAAGGATAAAACTCACTATGTATTTGCTTGTGTGTGAGTCAAAGAGACAATGGTGAAGACCTGGTTATTTCCCTGTAACTGCAGTTTTTCAAGGGGTGATGTTCACACAACCCATCGTTGTCTTCTTCTTCCAATGACCTTACACTTTGTACAAATGTACTTTAGCAATCTTAGGAGTTGAAGGGATTTGGCAGGAGACTAATTGAGCTGTCTGGTACAGGTGGAATCTAAGACTTCCCCAACAATTCTGTATGCATTAGAAAAATCCAATTAAGGTTTTGCACAAAGGCACAATTTTGCAATGTGAACTCACATTTTGCTTTCTAAAGAATTGCAGATGCAGGTAAATAATATAATTGTGTTTTTGCTTTCTTTCTTTGGCTTAGAAATGATACCTCATTATAGAAGACTATAGTGAGGCTCATTAGACATTAGCATTCAGATTTTTAAGTTTTTTATTCCCCCCAGGTTTATTAATTTACAGAGGTTAAAAAATAAAGATGTTACTAGCTTTTTATGAATTTGTGATTAATTGTAAGTTGTTTTAAAATTATAAAGACAATAAATAGCACCTTATAGAGTCAAATATAATAAAAAGCACTATGAAGAATATTTTATATAAACATCATTAGATAAAATTCAGATAAAATTGTATTTAATTCTGTAATGTATACACAAATATAACACTTATACCCAACTTCTATCCATCCCCCAAAATAAAAATTACATTATTATATTTTTAGCTGTGTTTGTCATGATTGACTGAACTGATAAAATGTTGCTTTTATAAACAAACTATTTTAAGCTTGTGTGCAATTCTCAAAGACATTTGCAAGCTTATATACAATCCTTTTTTGTTTTATGTTTACAGTGACAAACAAGAGACCTGCACAAGCATATATTACAAAAGTTAAACAATTTGAAGGTACTACATCTTTTGCACGAAGGTCACAATGGATGCTTGAACAGCTTCGCCAGGTTAATGGATTAGATCCTCATCGGGTAAGTGTATGATAATAGAGATGCTAAAAGGTCCTTTTACTTGTCTGTTGTTTCTTATGATTGCTCAGACTGCCTTCATCCTTTCTTTTTTGGGAACAATTCAATCATTAGTACATGTGGAGAAGGGCAATTGCTTTGATTTTATTTTAAAAAATAGGTGCTGTAATAGGTATTTTGAGATGATAGTCATAAATCTTTATTACTCAAGATCCTGAGTAATGATTCCAGATATTCTTGGTTTCTTTCTAAATTATTATATATTTTATCACTTTATTATATCCAGTAAGCAATTAGTCTAATGGACTATTTGGATAGAGGCTAATAATACGTATTTCTACTCGTTGCTGTTTTTAACCAGTTAGTAATTCATAAAAGGACACATTCTCTGATCCCATGACTGTCCAGTTTACTCAAGATCCTTGGAAAGGAACTTTGAAAGGTTTATGAACATTCAAGAATGTCTACTTCATTTAATGCCAAATGGCACTAAATGTATATTGGCAAGACAGGGCTGCCTTTGCAAAATCCATGCTAATTTTCCTTTAGTAATTTTTGATTCTTCAAATATTTATTTATTTTTAATTTGTTTGTCATTTCTACCAATTTATTCAGAATTGATATTAAAGTGGCTGGCCTATAGCTTGAAAGATTTTAACAGATCACTTTAAAAATTGGTGCTATACTGATCTTCTACCCTGGTACTGAGACTTGATTTAAGGTACAAGTTGACTGTTGGGAGATCAATAGTTTTACATTTAAATTCTTTAAAAACCTTCCATTGAGTGCAGTCAGAACCTGGTGGTTTGTAACTGTCTTTCGAGATGTCCTAGAATTGTTCCCTCACTTTGCTTTAGTTGTTCCAATTACTTCTCTGAGAAAATCAATGTAAGCTCCAATATCTGTGCTATATATGTACAGAAAAGATGGATGTAGAAATTAGTTTCATTTCTTTGCAATTCTCATGGCCACTTTGAATCCCTTTTGTTGTTTTTGTTGTCTAATAATTTCCCTGGGCACTTCTTTGTTCTGACTATATTTAAAGTTCTTACTGTTTTCTATAATGTTGCTCTACATCCTTGAGTTCTTCAGTTTGCTCCTTTATACTATATCAGAACTAGTAGGCTCTTTCCTATCATTTCTATAATGCTTATATCCAGGAATTAATACATACCATTGATTCTCTCCATTGTACAAGGATGGGCAGCACTCCCAAGCTCCATTTTTTCTGGCAGAGGGTTGCAGGAGGCAACAGCCAAAATGGAGCTCAGGAACCCATTTTTGCTGACAGAGCACTCAGGCCACCACAAGCGCGCCCGACACAAATGACATTGAGCTGGCCATGCCCACTCTGCCCCCCACACCAGGGGGCATATCACAACCCTGATACGACCCGCAATGAAATTGAGTTTGACACCCCTGTTCTAAAGGAAGCCACTTTCCTATAGAGTCAGCTTAGAAGTTGCTCTGTCATATTTTTGACCACCAGGCTAGCTTCATTTGGGTTCAACAAAGCCCATCTCTATTGTATAGGGTTGGCCTGTCTTCAAAGATTCATAGTGTTTAGCACTATGAATCTAAGTCTTTGTACCTTATACCAGTGTGTCACTCACTCACTGAAAATTTCTCATCTTTGCATATCTAACTGGCTTTGTCCATATAACAAAGAACATTTTTAAGAATGCTACATTTATAGCTCCAAACATCAGCCTGCTAACAAACAATCTAATTCTGGCTTCCAAGATTGGCCAACTATATTGTACAATGGTATTGATATTAACATGGACCACATCAGTGGTCATTTTCCTCCAGTATCCAGAGATTTACATATATACAGTGTATGATCACTTTTTCACAAGCCAGACAAGCTTCAGGGTCATCTTCATATTTCTCACAAACTTATATATTTATGTTTTTCACGAAATGATTAATGAATCACCAACCACTGCCTCCAGAGGAATATTCTGGAAGCAGATTGAGCAAATATGAGTTTATTGCCTAAATATCAGATTCCTCTTTATCAGAAGAAAGAGTTCAGTGCTGTAGTTAAGGCATTAGGGTAGAAACTAGGATGCTGTAAGTTCATGTTTCACTTAAGGCATGAAGCCAGCTGTGTGACCTTGGGCTAGTCACTCTCTTATAGAGTCCTAGGAAGAAGGCAATAGCAAATCACTTAACAAAAATCTTGCCAAGAAAACTGCAGGAACTATTCCAGGCAGCCAAGGCACATACAGCATGCACACACACATGTATACCCACACACAGAAAGACAGACAGACAAACTTCTTTGTGGGACCATCTTTTATCCTTGAAATGATAACTTCATTTCCCAAAGAGATTCTCCGTAACAAGGAATATCTATTAGTAGGTAGTTAGTAGAAATAGGCCTTCAGGAAACTGACTCCAAAATTTTAATTATTTCAGCTATCTTAAGAGAATCTTGAAAGCCAGACTGTTTCGTTTCCTCCCTTTTACACCAAATTGGATTAGGGTGGATCCAGTCTGAGTTTCTTCCTCTGTTTCTTGGATTTAACACATATTTTTGTTTTGTTCTACAATTCTCTACTGGGTCATTTCTATGACTCTCTAAACTAACATTCTGGAAGTGGGACAAAGCTTTTGAATCTTGTTTACATATCTCTGATTCTCAGTATCTGCCACCTTAGTTTCAATGGAACAGACTTGATCTGTAAGAGTTCATTGTATTGGGTATGAAGCTTTATCATGTACCCAACAGGCAGGTAGTGATATACAATGAAGTGAAAACTGGAAAGCAGTTTCTCTCTTACTTTTATCTTTTTACCAGTTACATTTATAAACATGATTTGTTTGTTTTTTTGGTTGACCTAAAAGATAGATAGGTGCTACATTTTTACCTAGTTCCAAAGCCTGGGTTTCTCACAATGGAGAAGAATGATCACTGAGCTTTTTCCTCCCTTCTACTCCTTTGCAAAGCTTTCTGTCCTCACTCTGGCCATGTCCCAAATGCCTATCTTTTTATAAAGAGGCAAAGAAAACTTCCTTTTTATCTTTCCTAAATTTATTAGCAGGAGACATATTTCATTTCAAGAGCAGATTCTCGGAGTTCCAAATGATTAGCAAAAATAGCACCTACTATTGACCACCTGAAACTCAAGACTAAAACATTCATCATAACGTGTCAGTATGATCTATGTTTGGAGATTATGGAAACTAATTCAAAAATATTTCAGGGATCCAGAATAATAGAAGACTCTTTATCATGCTGTCTTCCAGCAGTGTGACCATGTAATACATTCTGAAATGGACTCTTGTAACTTGACAACAGATTATTTCAGAGCCAGATAGATTCAATGTTTGTTTCCAGTATTACATTTAGAATGGTTGCCTTCCAGCTGCTATTGAATTACCTATTTGTTTTCAAATAGCGTTTTATAATAGCATTGAATTAAAACTATTATATAATACAATTATTGTACAAAAGTTGGTTATGAACTTTTGCATAATGTTTTAGTGTGTTGTTAAAGGAAAATCTAATATAGCTAGTAAGCCTTTGTAACATTAAAATATTTCCCTGGTAATCTGATCTTTTTCTTTCAAGGATTCCCCAGAATTTGATTTGTTGTTTGAAAATGCTTTTGACCAGTGGGTGGCGAGTACATCCTCTGAGAAATGTACATTCTTTCAAATCCTCCATCATACTTGTCAGCGGTATCTTACAGACAAAAAGCCAGAATTTATTAATTGCCAGTCTAAAGCTATTGGAGGTAAGTGCTACATGTTTTAATCCCTGAAGATTTTTGTTTTAGGACATTTCATTGATTATAAATTCTATAATATAAATCTATTTATATTTATAGTTTATTTATAATCTAGAGCAGTTTGGCCTAGTGTTTAAGGCAGAAGGCTAGAAAGTGGGAGTCCATGAGTTCTAGCCCTGCCATAGCCATGAAAGCACAGGATGACCTTGGATCAGTCACTGTCTCTCAGCTCAGCTCACCTCACAGGGTTGTTGTTGAGAGAAAATAGGATGAAAGGGTGTTACACACGGTATGTTTGTAACCTTGAGTTATTTTGGAAAATAATTAAGGCAGGATACAAATAAATATATGCATACATATAAATACCATATTGTTTCGACTATAAGACACACATTTTTGTCTCCCAAAAAGGAGTGTAAATGTCTGTGCGTCTTATAGACCAAATATTGCCGAAGCCCCGCTCACCCACCAGACATTTATTGCCTCTGCATGCCGCTTTTTGAGGCCCATTTTTGAGACTTTTTATAACCTATTTTTTAGGCTTTTTTCGGGCCATTTCTTTTGGGAAAAAAGGGCCCAAAAAGTTTCAAAAACAGGCCAAAAAAGCCTCAAAAATGGGCTGAAAAAAGCCCCCAAAATGGGCCTAAAAACCTTTTTAAAAAGCTGAAAAAACCCTTAAAAATGGGTGGAAAAAAGGCTGGAAAAGGGTTGAAAAAAGGCCCCCAAAAAGGGCTGAAAATGTAGCACGCAGAAGCCAAAAACTTTTTTTTCTTCTTCTTCTAAATTTAGGTGCGTCTTATAGTCAGGTGCATTTTATAATCCAAAAATACGGTACGTACGTACGTACATACATACATATATACATACATACATACAGCTACTGTTTTTAAAATTCATCCGGATTTGTTGGTAATATACATATACAAGATTAACTTTGATCCTAATAAAAAAATATTAAAACATTCTTCTGGGCTTTGAAGTAAGATTTATAGACATTCTAATTATTTAACTAAAGCATCATTTGATAATGCTAGGAGAAGATTTTCCCACATAATCATTTTCTGCCTGGTTTTAATCTGTTTTGCTTCACTGCATAAGTATATTCCCTATGGAACATGTGTCACTTTTTAATTCCTTTCTCTATTGGTTTTATTGTTTCCTATTTAGCAATAATTGATTTTACAAGTCTTACTAAAAGAGAAATTTCTAAACTAGACTGGGAGTTGTTGGACAATAATCACTTCTCTTAATGCACTTAATTTTATTGTACTAAAAAATTCTTTCTGAATCAGCATCATTGGTAACTGCAGATCTTGCAAATATTAATGTGCATCAGATCTTTTAAGATAAAATTATTATGTGTGGCCCACTCAGTGTTTGTGATTTTCAGGAAGAAATTCTGCAATTATATTTGTTAGGTCTTAAATTACATTAAGTCTTCTTGTAAATGTGTTTTTATTTTCCATTTTCATTTTCGTACAGTCACATATATACTGTGCATAACCGGGGTCATATAACATTAAACAATAAACACAGCCATTCCTCTTGTCAACAAAACCCCCCAAAATAAAGACCCAATGTACCTCTTCGACCCTCCATACACCCTTTCTTTCGCCCCCCTCCAACTTTCCATCTTCCCTCCATCATTCCCCTCTACCCTACTTCCCCTCCCCCTCTACCACTCCCTCTCCCGGTACATTAAGTCTTGGGGGCCCAATTTTAGAACCGGTATAAAGTGTATAGCTTGTATATTGCAGCAACAAATTTGCTGCTCCAAATTCTTTATTCATGGTCACTTGATCTCTAACGAGAAGAGGTCTTGCTACATAATTTAAAATTGCTTTGAAATCCTGTAATTTAGAACCAGCTGAAGTTCAGAAATTGGCAAATGCTCTAGTGCACTTCTTCTCCCTGTAGGCCTAAGTGAAGGAAAGTTTATGTTGGTATTTCAGCAGCAAGAACTAAAATGCCTGACTGAATAATGTTTTATGATTGCAATGCTTTTGAAATAATTAAAGCTTCCATTTTTATCTCCCAAACCCATTAATTGGAATATCAAAGGGATAATAGATTGATTCTGTACTTATTCCCTATTATTAATATTCATTATGTGTGCTTGCTGTACTTTTCTTTCTGTAGAAATTCGTAATGTCAAAGGGAAAGAAGGAGACTGATGATGACATACTGTAGAGACATAGTCTTTTATATGTTCCCTTAGTTTCTCATGGCTTTTACAGTGGACTAGATCAGTAATGGCTAACCGTTTCCAGACCGAGTGCCTAAAGTGTGTGTGCAAATGCGTGTGCGTACCCCTGAACCCCCAAAATTCAATGTGTGTGCATCCCCATGCATGCGCCACACATGCACCCCATGCATGTGCATGCAACCCCATGCATACACTTGTGGTCCCTGCATACACGCATGGTCCCCGCATGCACGAGGCAGAGACCCAAAAACCAGCTTGCTAGTGGGAGGCGTGCGCGCAAGCGCGGCAGACCTGAACTAGGGCAATGGCTCATGTGCCATTAGAGAGGGTACTGCGTGCCATAGGTTCGCCATCACAGCACTAGATTATAGTAGTCCTCAACTTAAGACCATTCATTTAACGACCATTCTAAAGATTTGGTGAAAAAAGTGACCTACACTGTTACAATTTGTAACACGTTTCAACCATTTCAACAAACCCCGGGATCAGATGTTTGTAATTTGGGAGCTGAGCAATTGGCTTCCTTTTACAATGGTCCTGAGGCCATATGATTCCTGTTCATGGCCTTTCCAGCCAGATTCCGACAAGCAAAGCCAATTGGGGAAGCTGGATTTGCTTAATGATGTAATTCGCTTAACAACAATAGTAGAAATGGTCAAAAATTTGATCTGGTCATGCAATGACTTGCTTAATGATGGCATTGCATAGCAACCAAAATTACAGTCCCAGTTTTGGTCATAAATCAAAGACTACCTGTATAATCTGTATAATCTATAAATGAAAAGCCTTGTACAAGAATTCATGTTGGAGCTTCAAAATGTCATGCAGTGATTAAGATGTTATTCTGGCTGCAGGAGATCTGTAGGGTTCAGTCATAGAAGCTCCCTAGGACAGTGTTTTTCAACCTTTTTTGTGCAAAGGCACACTTTTTTTTCACGAAAAAAATCACGAGGCACACCACCATTAGAAAATGTTAAAAATATTTAACTCTGTGCCTATATTGACTATATCTTCTCAATTTACAATTATCTCAATTTGCAATTGTCTTTTGTGAAGTATAAATCAATTTATCAATTTAAAATCCACTCTCTTGAGATTATACTTCCTAGAATGCTAGCATCCATCCAAGGGTATGAGGTAGGTATTACCTAGTTCCTCACTCATTATTCCAAAACTGAAAGCTAACAACAGCATCATTGAAGTATAGGAACAGTATTGGGAGAGGACCAATTGAGGGCATTCAAAATCTTGGAACTGTTTTGCATGAGTATAGCCTGTGCTTTAGCTTCGGAGCCATCCTACAGGAGCGAGTCCAGTGAATTTGATGGGGGGGAGCAAAGCTGGGAAGAGGCGGCAGAGGTGGGTGATCGCGGGAGAAACTGCGCTTGGGGTGGCGGGGCTTGGGCTCCCTTTCCGAGGCAGCGCAGGGAAGAGAGCAGCATCTGCGCTGCTTTTGCTGGAGGTGAGGGAGCGCATGGGAGTCCTGCGGTCTTCTGCCTTTCAGGGTTCAGGGCGAGGCTCGTGCGCGGAGTTGCCCCTTTGGGCTCGTGTTCATCGCGGAAGGTCTCCCGTTCCAGCTTTGCGATTTCCCCCTTCCCGAGTTTGCTTTGAACCTTGCCCCTTCCTCCCTTCCCGGGACGAGAAGAGCCCCGTTGGCTTGTCTGGGCCAAAATCTGCCTGCGGGAGGGTGACGGGAACGGGGAGGAGGAGGAGACATTGCTAGGAAAGCGGGGGTGCTGGCTTCATTCCTCTTGCTTTGCGTTCAATCTCCTTGTCCTGATTTCTCTGCCGGGAAATAAGCCCGGAGGAGCCAGGTGCAAGTCAGCGGGCATTTGCGTGGTGCCGCAAACGCGATCCTGGAATCCCCGGCTGGGGTTGTCAAGCAGACCAATCTGCAGCGCTCCCGAAACGGCGGGCTTATTGGGGGAAGCAGTGGTTTTTTTGGGAAGTGAATGGCCTCAAAACCTGCGGAATTCAACTAGTCTTGTTTTGAAGAGCTCCGCTGAAAACACCAGGCGGGTGTTTTTCCTACGGCACACCTTACACTATGTCACGGCACACTAGTGTGCCGTGGCACAGTGGTTGAAAAACACTGCCCTAGGAGACTTGGGTCAGATTGTCTCTCAGGCTAAGCTAGTACAGAAGGCTGTTGTTATGAAGAGAAATAAAATAGAGGCTATTATTATGAGGAAAAATATGAGGCTATATGCTACCTTGAGCCTGTGAATGAAAGGCAAGATAGCTCTTAACATTATTATTTTGGAATTAAATATTTTATAGGGTTTCATGTTCATTTTTATCGTATTATTGGAATACATAATTCCCATTGAAAGGTATTGTGTGTTTGATTTCTGAAGGACAGAGTGACTTTACATGAAAAAGAGTGACCTGTCTATGGAGATTCTCAATCATCCAGATCATGGTTGTCCTAATGGTGATTTTTCAAAAATGCAACTGGTCTTTTTTTGGGGTGGGGGTGTTCTTTGAAAAGGCTTAGCTTGAAGCTTCTTCAGTTCTAACTGAACAGTTCTAACACATCTAACTAGTTAGGACTGAAGAAGGTTTTTTGGATGAGAAACGAAATCCTTTCAAAGAAAATAACCAAGAAAGTCCAGTTGCCTTTTGGCAAAAGCACCTTTGGGACAAAATAATGATGCAATGAAGAGATGTTTGCACTTTATCAGACCACTGAGAAATTGGTGTAGGTTAGAAAGTTAGTTGTACATTTGTTGGTTGAGAGAATACATTTGATTAAATGAATAAGTCTGAACCGTAGAATATCAAACTATGGATTTGAAACCTGGTTGCTAAATCTTATAAGAACAGTGAATGAATAATGTAAAACACATATAAGAATGAACAGAATGTAAATGATTCAGCCTTCAGCACAAAATTAAATAATTAAATGTGTTGTTTAAGATATTTACAGACCAATGTTTATAGTGTTGTTAGAGGTATGATTATATGTACTTTTAGATGCCAATGGGCCATGTCTTGTCTAAAAACTCAGGTGATATACAGCAGACCTTGGATTTATCTTAGTTCATCCTTTTTTTTATACTTTCCATAATATTTTCCCCCAAAAGGGAATATCACAATGTGCATGCATACAATATTGTATAAGTTCTCAAATAATAATCATTGCCATAAAAGATCAGAATTACCTCAATATTTAATACGCAACCACAGTTATCAGCTTCACAGATGTTTAGCTGTCATATAAAAATCAAAATGCTAAATTTTCCACCTACGTTACTCAGAATTAAAAAGGGACTAAAAATATAAATGGGGAAGAGATGGATTGACTGATGATTGATTGATTGATTGACTGACTGACTTTTGAATATCGTTTGAAATTTGGATCCTGTTAAAGAAATATACATTGACATATTTTTGAAGTACAGATGGTATTATATATGTACAGATTTGATATTTTGTGTAATTTGCACCATGGTAGATGGCAGTCTGATAGAATATCCAGAACTAATTTATGATATTACAGCTCAATTTGCTATGCATTACATTGGGGAGACATAATTCACCATATTTAAATGGTTTAGTGGGAAGTTGACAACATATATTAATTAGCCATAACCCCAGGCACCCAACAATATTCATTTATCTCAACAAATGAAAAAGAATCACTGAAAAAAAAATCTTATACTGAACCTATCTTCAGGTCCATCTCTTGCAGCCTTTCAGAATCTATGCTTTCCTGGATTGTGACATATGAGATTCACATGGTGAAGCAGATTATTAGAGTGGTGCTTTTTAATACATGTGGTTGAGGAAAAATTGTTGGATGTCAGAGATCAGGAGACGTGTTAGTATTCCAGTATTGAGGGGCTGCCACAAAGAGGAAGAGGTTGATTTGGATTCCTAAGCACCAAAGGGCAGGACAAGGAGCAATGGATAGAAACTAATCAAGGAGAGAAGCAACTTGGAATTAAGGAGAAACTTCCTAACAGTGAAGACAATTAACCAGTGGAACAACTTGCCTTCAGACATTGTGGGTGCTTCATCGGTGGAGGGTTATAAGAAGAGACTGGACAGCAGCTTGTCTGAAATAATATAGGATCTATTGCTTGAGCAGGGGCTGGACTAGACGACCTCCAAGGTCCCTTCCAGCTCTATTTTGATTCTGATTCAGTCCTTTTCAGATAGAATGCTCATTTGAGAGTTACTTTATTTCAACATAATCTTTTCTCTGGCAAATATAAAGAGAAATGTATATACAAGTAGTCATCAACTTATAACCACAATTGGGTCCAGAAATTTCATCACTAAGCAAGGTGGTGCTTAAGTGAGTTGCACTTGATTTTACATCATTTTTATCATGGCTGTTAAGCCCATCACTGCAGTTGTTAAGTGACTATTTCTGTCATTAAGCAATTCCAACTTCACCCATTGTCTTTGCTTGTCAGAAGCCGGCAGGGGAGGTGACAAATAGCAATCACGCATGGCCCCTACATGCCGCAACCATCATAACTATATACCAGTTGCTAAGCATACAAATTTTGATCACATGATCATTGGGTTGCTGCAGCGGTCATAAGTGTGAGGACTGGTCATAAACAATTTTTTCCAATGCCATTGTAATTTCAAGGGGTCACAACCAATGGTTCTAAGTCAAGGCTACCTTTAAGGTAAGGATTACCTCTCTGGACTTTTGAAGAAAGGGAAATATATAGGAAACGGTCAACTTACAACCACAAAATTTCTGTTGCTAAGTGAGACAGTTGCTAAGTGAATTTTGCTCCATTTTACGACCTCTCATGCCACAGTTGTTAAACGAATCACTGTAGTTGTGAAATTGGTAACACCAGTGTGAAAACAAGTGAATCCGGTTTCCCCATTGACTTGACAGAAGATTATTCCCATGACCCTGGGACACTGCAACCATCATAATTATGAGTCAGTTGCCAAGTGCCTGAATTTGGATCAGGTGACCATGGGGATGCTGCAACGGTTGTAAATGTGAAAAATGGTCATAAGCCATTTTTTCCGGTGCCATTGTAAGCTGAGGTCTACTGTACAGACATAGATACATACACGTAATGTCTGTGCAGCTCACTATTTTAAAATTCAGAAGAAGAGGTCGAATTCTTTTTGATGAACTTATCCAGTGGTAGAAACTTGGAAGAGAACCAACACACAGCCATTGATTTCCTTAGTGTCTTCGGTGAAGCTATAATATTTCAGCCACATGCAGATGTTATGACTGATGCTGCAAATGATTTGACAAACTGAAGTGCTATACAAATACCCAACAGAATGACCATTAAACAGATGGAGCATCTCTCCTGATTCCACAGACATAGGGCTCCACTTCTAATTCTTTGTCATTCAAAGCAAAGGGATCGGCGATCAGGGAACAAAGGAGCAAAATAGACACTGTTTTTCAGTCGGACTGGAGCACATGGCCTCATTATAAATCGAACAGCCACAAAATAGACATTATACCTAAGACAGGGGTCAGCAACCTACGGCTCTGGAGCCACATGTGGCTCTTTCATCCTTCTGCTGTGGCTCCCTATCTATCGCCTGTTGGCTCCACAATTGATAAGGCTTTTGGTTGGACAAGTAGAGGAAAAAGGACTCAGTGCTAGGAGGAGACTCTATGGTGGGGGAACCGGATTTCCAGTCGGCTTCAGAATTGAACCCGGGGCGGGCGGTTCCAGTTAGGACCTTTGTGGTTCTTTAAGTGTTTAAGGTTGCCAACCCCTGCCTTAAGAGGATATAAATCACTGCAGATGCTTCCCTAATATTAAACTTTACTTTTTTCGTTGTTGATTCACCTAGTCCACATTGACAGTTTGTTGTAAAACTAATGATAGCCCTGGTATCACTTCCCAAAATGGATATTGATTGCTTCTGAAAAGAGAACAATTGTCTCTCTGTTGTTCCAAACGTTTTTCTCTTGGCCTTTTTACGTGGTCAGGTAATTGGTGAGAATTCTGCAAGAGACAAAAGTTAGCTATATGGCCAACATATATCACATTGCAGTCTTAACCGAAGGATTACGTTTGTGGAGGGTTTGAAGCATTTCATTCCATTCTGAGGATTCTGTAGTTTAGCCAGGACCATGACATTTTATTACAGCCACGATAGAAGTTTGCTAAATAAATAAATGGAATATTAAACCATTCAGACTCAGCTTAGGTCACAGTCAATGCAGTAAAATATTTTGCTTCATTTCCGTTCTGATTCTGAAAATATCTATCCATTATTATTTATATGATTTATATTTATATTATTTTATATGAGTTCTATGCGGTCTAAGAATTTGGGCTGATATTAAAACTGGCACATAATCACTGGTAATTTTCCTCTCTCACAGAGGAGAGCTATAACTTTTTTTACACTATTCTGTAAACCTCTTCTAAAATCAATACTTCACAGTTGGAAATAGTATCATTTTCTTTTTTAAAAAAATCAAAAGGCTTTTCTGATGTTTTTGCTCATGGAAAAGTGTTTTTTAATCTGGAGGCCTCAGGTGTAAGGTATGAGATTTTTCAAAAGGCATATTTCCAGTGGAAAATTCCTCCATAAAATGTTTAATAAGAGGTTTTGTTAAATTCAAGGAGTCTTAGTAAATGTTTATGGAATTTAAGTTTTTTCTAAAATATTTGTTTTTTCTAAAATGTATTTTCCACATTATTCAAGATCAGTTTGTGATGGAGAAAATCTCAAAGTTAATAGCAAATTTTATTGGTGAAAAGGAAATATATATTTTGTAGAAAAATGACACAGGAATGATCATTTGTGATCCTGATCTAGATCAGACATTAATTTACTGTTGTTTATTTAAAAGAAGAAAATCCCAAACAAGATTATTGATCTAAAACCATATATATTTTTACTGGAGTTCCATGTAAATTTAGAAGTTTGCAATAATGATAGCATAATAAATTACTGATGAGAATTATTGGTGGCTCATAGAGATAAAGACTAGGAATTGCAAGGTTTTTTAACATAACAAAAATGAAAAAAAGAACTTGTAAGATTATTGGTATTTTGCATGAGGATGTTTATTAGCTAAATTAAAGAATTTGCTGGCTGAGTGTCAGACATAAAAAAAGAACACATCTATAATTTTTCCCCTAGTTCGATTCTCTTTAGACCATACTTGGTCCTTCGCTGTTATAGTTAATCATTGTTTTTCTCCAGCCAAATATTGGTTGAAATAAATTAGATATCATTTAAATATAATAATAAGATATTATATAAATATAATAATTACAATTATTATATTTAATGTAATAATGACAATACTGACATGGATCACAAAAAGTAGGAGTATAGAATAAGATATAAAATTCATTAAAAATGCTTTAAATTGTTTTTTTTTATCCTCATAAAAATATGTAACAGATCTGATCTCAGTGTGGCATTTTGGGGTCTTCTGCTATAATTAAATAGGCAGCACATAAATATAATAAATATATAAATAAATTAAATCTGAATTCTGTATTTAGTATTATAACCTGAATATAATGCCAGCTTGTGAGTGATAGCAGAGTACACAAGCATGAATCCGTATTTTGTTTATTTATTCCTGCGATTTCTTAAAACAAAGAAAGCAGCTCATTTCCTCTTCTGTCCTCGTTGCAGTAGAGATGGAAGTGAAAAATAAACTCTGAGTTTCCAGGATAGTTATCTGAAGCAAGCAATCTAGCTGACATGGAAGTAAACATGTCTAAAGCTAGGACTTCCATGATTGTCTCCTAGGTCTTTCTCACTAATTAACATTAGGAAAATGCTACCAAGTAATGCTTATATGGTGAGTAGAACTATTCTCGTCTGAATCCAGCTGCTGTTATATTAAACTATACTGAGAAACAAAACTAAACAAAATGATGCATTAATCGGGGTATCTATTAATAGGAGTATCCTATAAACTGCTGTTGTTTTCTGCCTGCTTTTAAATTACAGTTAGTCCTTGACTTATGACTGGCCGCTTAACAACTCAGGTAGCCCTTGACTTATGACTGGCTGCTTAACAAGTATTTAAAATTATGACAGAAGTAACAAAAGCTACTTACAATTCATCCTCAAAATTGCCACATATATATCAATAGCATTTAGACGTAAATACCGCTTCACAGTGCTTTACATCCCTCTCTAAGCAATTTACAGAGGCAGCATATTGCCCCCAACAATCATTTTACCGGTTCCACCACAAATGCGGGCACAACAAAAGCACGCCTGACTAAACTCGGGGGGACTAATGTGCGGTGACAAAACCGTGCGACGAATGAGCGACTAATTAGCCCTAAAGCGCGCTGACAGAAGCGCGCTGTAACGGAACCCTAAACCTAACCCTAAACCTAACCGTAAATCTTACCTTAAATTAAATCGCGCTTCTGTCAGCACGCTGTTGTCGGCGCGCTGTTGTCAGCGCGCTTTTGACATAGCAGTTTTAGCGCTGCGATGTTGTCGGCGCGCTTATGATGTTCGCGCTTTTGTCGGGTCACGCATTTTACCAATCTCTGAAAGTTGGAAGGCTGAGTCAATCTTCAGCCACTCAGAATCAAACCCTTGGAGTGAGCAATGAGTAGCCCTGCACCCACTGTGTACCACGGTGCTATATACCCCACAATCACATGATTGCATTATGGGCTCTTGATAACCAGCTTGCATTTATGATTGTTGCACATCCCACAATCACATAACCACAATTTGCAACAATTTTTGCTGTTTTCCAGCAGAAAATGGCAAAAAAAAATCTATTTAATAAGCTGGATTTATTTAATGATCACATGGTTCACTTAACTTGCTCTACCGCTGTAATAAAAACAGTCATAAAATGAAGTATTATCATTTGGTGCCTCAACTTAGCCATCGCAATGACTTACGACTAATTCTCCACTGTGGTCATAAGTCAAGGACTATCTGTAGTACAATATGACCATATGAACTCCTGAAGATTTAATTTCTGTTTATCCAAGTAAGGACAATTTTCTTTCTTAACTCTGTTGAGAATATTACAAGCTTCTAATAATTTCTCGCAGTAAGATTACATTTAAACCTAGGTTAACCTTTTGTGTACAGTATTTTGCTATTGGAGTCCATGTTACATCCTTGATGCTGTCTGTTTCAAAATTACAAATGATTTTGAGAAAGATCATCTTTGTACCTAAATACCACTTTCACAGGGACTAGTGCAGGCTATTTGGGAATTTGGCTATTCCCAAATTATAAATGTTAGAAATGTGTGATATTTCCTAATAGTGGCCTTATTTAAACTAGGCTTTAAAGCCTGAATCTTGTACCTGCCAAATATACCTCAGGAATGAATAGGAGCTGGAGGGCATTGCATTGGAGAAGCTTGCTGTGTATATAAAATTCAGCAGTTGCCTATGTATCTGTGCAGTGCTTGAACTTGATATCGTGAGTCATCCTTTCCTGCAAAGAATTAATAAATGTCTGTGGTGTATTAGATGCATGATGTAAGAGTAAACATCTCCAGCAGATGCCTCATGTATTAAATCACTATGCATTTGCTGACCTGGGAGACTGCTCAGCTGGACTTTAACAGTAGCCAACTCTTTCCTATCATCACAATACATTTCTGGCTTTCAGCTGGTGAAAACAAACAAGGGAAGACATGGATAGTGATTGTTTCTCTCCCAGGTAGTTGACAATTTTTGTGGCTTGCCATATGTTGATCCTACTTAACATTTCTATCCTCGATAGGAGCGGACAGCATCAGAGGACTCTCTCTTGAGTCTCTTACACTGCCTGCTTTGTGTGTTTTTTCCCCCCACAACTTCAGGAGAGGCAGTCTGTTAAAAAAAAAATCTGCTGCTGAAGAGAGCCAATTTTCCCTGCTTCCTAATAAGGCTATAATTTCCAATCCCATCCACCCATTAAAAATTGTAAGAAGTCCCATATGATGACCAGATAATTCTGGGCATTCACATTTTGCAGAGGCTTCCTCTTTGCAGATGCCTGCAAAACAGTCCAGCTAAGAGAAAAGAAAAAGTTGTTTTCCCTTAATAGGATATTTTTTGTAAATATATTTATTTGCTTTAAAATGATTTGAGGTAAGCACTTTTGACTGCAGAAAAGAATCATTAAGGTCTATTAGGTTCAGAATATTTAGCTCAGTAATGAAATTAAATATAATTGTATATTCTTTGAGACTCTTGTGTCCTGTGGTTAAAGAGGATAGGAAAAGATGTATAAAAAGCTCCAACCGTGCCATTCTGGTACTTAACCTATTATCGTTGTAAATATAAATAAAACGATCCTGCTCAAGGGGCTTTTCTCCAGAAGCAGGCAACCTTATCTGTAAGCTACAGTATTTTTGTCACCGAAAAGCCATAAAATAGTGGCAGAGGTGATGCAATAAGCCAGCCCTATAGTGGTATGTGAAAGAGAGGTTTACCAAAAATGGGAACAATAAGCCTACTAATTGGTTTAATGCAACTGTTTTTCTCCTTTCTTTACTGAATAGAAGATTGTGCCATTGTTATATAAAAGTGAGTGGAAATGTCTGTGCGTCTTATACTCCGAATATTGCGGTAGGGGGAGGGGGGTTGTATGGCGCCGATCAGCTGTTCTAGAACGGGCGGCAATGGCGAATGGGCTGCAGCAAAAAGGCAGCGGTGAACGGGCCAGATGGATGCTGGGAGGCAGAGGCAGATTTTTTCCCCCTTGTTTTCCTCCCCAAAAGATAGGTGCGTCTTATAGTCCAAAAAATATTCTATATTTTCAGACAAATGCAAACAAAATAAAAAGACCTCTTTATATAGTGTTGAAGCACCTAGCATTGGAAATTGAACAGGACAAAAGGAATTAAAATACAGGCAGAAAATGTTTTTTTTTTCTTCATTTTCACAGAAAACAGCATTCCATTCTGCTCAGACCATGCTGCCATTAAGCAGTCTAAACTCCAACCTGGCACTTGGAAATCAGAAGGGATTATTTTGTATAAGAAATAATAATAAAAGTAAAATTGTATATACAGTCCTAAGCTCCTTATTTAAAAATAAACATTAAAGGTAAATGATTATTTAAAAAGTAAATATTCTGAAGTAGTTTGCATTAGCTTGAAAAAATTGAGATTAAAAAAGGGATTTTTTTTCAACACAAACAATAACTCAAAATGGCACTTTACAGATATAAAGATTAGCTACAATTTTAACTTTAGAGAAATAATTCTATATCCACTTATCTTGGGGTAAATCTTATTTTGCATATTTGGGCTTCTGCATAAAAATGTACTGTGCTGGAGAATTGTATGAAGAAAATTTGAAAAAGAAGTGTTGAAAGATGGAAAATATATGATTATTGGATACAATGAAGAAAATTGAGATGATATAGAAATAGAGATATTTTCCTGATAATAATTCACAATCCCTCATATGGTTTGGTTTAGCTTTCATTTCATTTATTTGGACGTCAGCCTATATGATTTCATCTTACAGAGTGGGAAACAAACATTCTCTTCCTCTAGATCAGGAGTGTCTAACCTTGGCAACTTTAAGATCCATGGACTTCAACTCCCAGAATTCCCCAGCCAAGTTTTTTAAATCCACAGGTCTTAAAGTTGCCTTGGAGCCTAAAGCCATCTTCGTTAGAATTACTTCCAACAAAGTCACTTGAATCGGGTGAAGCAAAAAATATATATTTTATTTTCCATCCACAATTCTCACAAAGGTTTTGCTGTGCTACATGTTTCAGAAAATAAGCCATTCCATTCCAACCACGTGTGATGTGTTTCAGGAAACAGCATATTACATTCAGCAGCAGACAGCGTGACGAGTGCAGTACAGAAAGCAAGCCAGGCTTTGAATGAGCGTGGTGAAAGATTAGGTCGAACTGAAGAAAAGACAGAGGATATGAAAAACAGTGCTCAGAAGTTTGCAGAAACTGCACACAAGGTATTCCTTTATGTTTTCATTATCATATTTATTCCTTCTTTTTCTGTTGTATAAACACTCATGAATCAAATAACATTCAATTTAAAACAATACTATCGGTATGAATCAGGTTGCAAGGAGATAATATGGATGTGAAATATTTTCAAATATTGTCTTTATTTTTTTCTTATAATTACAGAGAATGACAATTTTATAAAAGAGCTGTGATAGATTCAAGGTCCAACTATTAACTAAGTTGGCACTGAAGGAAATACAACATTGTATTAGATATTGCTCCCTCAGTGTTAAGATCAGCTGATGTGGCCCAACATCAAATCAAAATGCTTTTAAGAATGTCCACCTTGACGCAAAATACAATTGAGCCTATGGATTCATTGAATCTATTCTTACATGCAGTTGTCATCTGAAAATTGATGGGCTCTTGGATATAAAGTTGTCCTATTTCAAATGAGAATTTAACCTGAATCCCATTGGGTATCTCAGCAGCTGTCTGCTCTAAGAAAAACTGATTGCTGTTGAACATGCTTTGTTTTAAGAAAATGTATCCACTCTTTTTATATGTCATTTAAGTGGCCACTCATATAATCCTGAGATTCCTCAGAGAACACTTTAAAAGTCACTGCTTCATAATACATAATAAGAATCCTAACGAATGGGACAATAAAGATAGCGGTTTATAGACTTTATGAAATACTGAGAACATTTTTATAGAGTAACTTAAATTATGGATAGGTCTGGGTTTAAGGTGCTGTTTTATAGCATTCTTCTTCATTTCACTTACTGTTATGTTGTTTTCTATGCTGCATTCAAGTAGAATATTATAAGCTACAACCCAGGAACTCCACTGATCAAAGAAAATGTCTTTTATTATGATTCTAGATTGCCCCTTCTTTTAGGATCCCCTTGGCATCAGAGATTGCCACTATACGATAATTATTTTGATTACAATCAATTAAAAAACAGCATCTTCCTGCTGTTTTCATTGCCTAAAGCTGACAGAGCATTAGAATTATTTAAAACAATTCTTGCATCTCATATTACTATGAAGAACGTATCTAACAGTGCTTACAAATATCAATCATTTCATTTCACTGCATTATATTTTCATAGAATCATAAAGTTGGAAGATATATCAATGAAAATCTATTTCAACTCATGCGTAGTGCAGGATCCAGTAAAGCATCTCTCACTGTCTCCAGGTTTGAAAATCTGTAGCAATAGGGACTTACCATCATACGCAGTTGGCAGATCCTATACACAGGACAATAACTCATTTGATTTGCAGCCACCCCAGATACCTAGAGTCCTTTGATACTCATTACTACCAAGCCAGATTTTCCCTATCCTATATTTATGCCTTACATTTTTGCCACTCTGATATATAACATTGCATTTCTGCCTTTAAGAATATAAGCAGTGCCGGGGGCGGGGCTTGATGTCGCAATGGCACGGCATGCAATCTTGGGTCTCCAGGATTGCTGTTGATATCTCTGTTTCTGGACGATCCTTTTGGACCTAAACTGTTCTGAAGGAACAGTGATAGAGAAGAGCATGTCCTGGTGATCTCAGAGGCAGGGCAAACAGAAGCTATGCAGGAGTGTGTCAAATTGGTGAGAAAATTTTTTATTATTAGAGAAGGGAAAACCCAAAAGAATTATAATTTAAAATAAAATTGAAGACAGAATGAAAACAAGCGGCGAATCAACTCTGGTCCAAAACGATAGTGTTATCTTTTCTACCTTAACTTTATTTGTTTTCTATGGATGGACTCTTTACAAATGCCTCTTACTTTTAAACTGGATTGGTCTCTTTTTCTTTCTTCTTCTTCTATACTTTCTCCATTTTTGGTATTCGTGGATTAAAAGCTTCTTCTCTCGTAAGGCTGGGATGCAGTGTAATTTTTCCAGGTTTTTTTTTCTCTCAGGCAGAGCGTCAGAAACAGATGGGAAAGAGGTAACACTGCCATCTAGTGTCTGGAGGCTTGGCAATATCTGATAAAGCTATAAGCTTTGTTTACTGAAAGGCACAGTGGAAAACGTTTTGTTGATACAGGTGTTCCTTTGAAGGAAAGAGAAAGCTTTGATTTGAAAAACTCCACTGAATTTGTTTGACCTAAAAAGTCTTGGATGTTTTGGCAGTGTTTATAACCTGGAAAATAGCACAACGTGAAGAAGAAAAGGCACTAACTGCAAAGAATTTTCTTAGAAATTCAAAAAGTTTTAATAATTACAGAGAGAATTGAAAAGAGATTTGAAATTATAGATCAAAATACAAAAAATATGGGGACAGCGATGAAGTTTGAGCACTGAAAAAATAATAGAGACATATGAAAGTGATAAGAAAATTGTTGACACTGACAGCAAACTGAAGTGGAGGGAAATGACAGGTGTGAAATACAGAAAGGAGAAATTGATGAACCAGATCTTCATTTCGGATGTCAGAAAATAGATGAAGAAAGGAGAAAAAATTGGCAGAAATAATGAGAGTAATCTAGGCAAAAGCACTAATGATAACAAAAGTGAAACTGATAAACAGAGCAGATAAAGGGTTTCGAATTCTTATAATGAACAACAAGTTCTTAAGAGAAATCCACATAAGACTTATCAAGAAAACATTTAGAATACAGACTTTACAAATGGCAAGAGATATTGGACTACACTATCTCTGGAAGGATACAGGATGATGAAATGAAATGTCACAATAAATTTTAGTTAAATGTAGTTAAATTTTGAGTGCTATGTATAACGTAATAATAACTATAGTCAAATAAATGATTAATAATGATAACAAAGCATTTATATATACTGGATTGATAATATGAAATTTTATAAATACTGTAAGTGAGGATATGGAGATGATGTTGAAAAGCCTTTTTATAAAAGATAAACAATTTTATATAGAATAGATTAGAAAGACATATTATAGGATGATTTCAGGATAATGTAATAAAATGTTATAATATAAATTTACTTCAAATTTAATATGCCTTATGTTGAAAGGCTGTAATAATAGCTGGGCTGAATGGATGCTTGATAAGTATAACAATTTGTATACACATATATTAGATGATACTAATAATGGAGAAAAAACATGGAATTGGAAACTATAAGAGAATGTTATCAATGCTAAAATGATTGAATGACTTAGAATAGAAGGAAGCATAGTAACAATGTATACAAAGATATCTTGATTGTCAATATGTGAATTTTGATAAAATTCAAGTGATCCCTGGCCTATTTAGTCCAGCAGTCTGTCTTCACCATAGCCAACTACCTGCACAAAAGTACCCAACAGTTTCCTCACAGAGGCTATCACACTTCCATCAGGGCTAATAACCACTGATTCCCATGATTTCCATGAATAGATCCAACTCATTTTTGAAGCCAGCCAAGCTGGTAGTAAGTGCCATATCTTATAGTACTAAATTCCAAAGTTGAATTATATATTAGGTAAATTCCATCCTAATTCATTCCAACCCACTGTTCAAGCCTATGTAGATTAGTTTGCATCTTTACTTTGTGTTCTAAAGTATTAACTATTCCTTCCAGCATTGTGCTATTGGCATCATCCATTTATCTTCATCTTTAATTAGAGCCTAGGTCAGGTATGTGTGGTATTCTGCTTGATAATTCCATCCAAGATGAAGTGAAGGCATTAACAAGTACTTATTGGGGGTAGTCATTCAGCTAACTCTGAATCATATAACACAAGTAGAAGCTAACCCATATTTTACAGTTTTACTAAGGACGGTATCATTAAGGTGCTCTTTGGAGGCTTTCCTGAGATCCAGGTACACTATTTCTGGGGTAATTTCAGCCATTAACCAAGAAAGAGATAAGGTTAATCTGCAATTTCTTTGCAACAAGCCTTTGCTGTCTCTTGCTTGATAACTTCTTCAAAGGTTTTATGTAGTCTTCAAATCTATAGTTTCCTAACTTCTCTTTTTAAAAATAAGAATATTTGATCTCTTCCAGTCTTCTTGGGCTATATGAGTCCTCTAGGAACTGTCAAACCTACCAAGAGTCACTCTGCCCTGCTAGTTCCTTTAGTAATATATTTCTAACATATTCTCAGGACTCAATTTTTCCTTTCCTTGATCTTGCATATACAATTGATTCTTAGAACAGACATTATTGAAGAGTCTATTGGTCTTATAAAATGTCAGAGTAATGATGATTTAAAGCTGACCAGCCAATGTAAGGCTATAAACCAAGATGGTGAACTGAGGATGAGTCAGTAGGGTTACTACCGTTTAAGAAGCTGTCTTTATAAGAGAAGCCATGTGAGGGCGTCTCCCTCTCCTAGTGTATCTTTCTTGTCGTGCATCTGATTTTCTCTACCTCTGTAACATAGCTGAGTGGTAACGCATTTATTTACCAATGTGTATGTTTGTCTATAGTTGTATATAAACTACTATTAATTATCTAAAGGCGCTGTGTGCTGTGTTTTGCTCCTGGGTTTATCTCATAGTACTAGTCACACTGCCAAAAATGACATAAAACTTCATAAAATGGAATAGTATTAATTAAAATTTCCTGTCCTCAATGGGAATATCTCCCTTGACACCCGAAGCAGTAAACGAGGAAGTAAAGGAGAAGAAAAAGAGATCCTCGATGAATAAGTGCTGTGCTTTTCTTGAATCTTTAATATTTACAGCCAAAACTGAATCATAAACATCAGTGATGAGCTGACAGCTTCTTTAGCAATATGGCATGTGTTTAGATGGCTAGAGATAGAATTGACATTCACTGGAAAAATGTCAACATTTTATTAATAGAATTAACATAATGAAAAAGTAGCCAATTTTCAAAGTGTGTCACTTGATATTCTTCAAGCATTTAAAATTACTGCTTATTCGTGTAACAAAATATAGTGGGTAAATTGAATCCTGCTGGAATGCAAGATGATGGGTTGGTTTTTCCTATATAGCCCTTATGTCCTTATACTTTATATTTCATTGCCTTGTGTCACATGCCAGGAAAATCAGGAAGCCCAGTCAGTTCAAATGAATGCAAAGGTTTATTGCAAGCTTAAGCTCTCTACAAGAATCTCTACTACTAACAGCCAAAGCAAATTGGCAATAGATAAAGAGTCTGTGGAATTCAAAGTGGGCCGGGCTTAGATCTCTTGTGGGCAGGAAGAGACTCAAGATTATGCATTTGATCCGTCCCTCGGGCTCAGCCTCTCCTACATTCTGTGTGATAAAGCCACCCTTTCAGAGAAGAAAAGACCTATCTATGACTATCTTCTCTAGTTTCTTAGTTTAATTATAAGTTTTACTCATTTCAGTCTTCCCACTCTTTACCCCCATTGAATTTTCTTCTTAAGCACTTAAGAGAAGAACCGAACTATACCTTTGCATTAGCAGAAGCAGTTTCAGCTACCAGAATGGGGCATAATTTTGCCCTTTCTTCTACCTTTTTTTTTAAATATCATGAGTGGAAAGTTTTTTTGGAGAGTTCTGAATTCATCTGGGGAGAAGTAAAGAAAAATCCTATTGAATTAATGGAAATGTGACATATAGCGTAACACAGATTCAACATGTAACCCAATTCATTTTGTTGTTTCTAACCAATAATCAGATTTGACATATTTTAGCTTTTCCCCATATTGTTGGTTTCTTCACTAGGCAATTGTTCTTGCATACATTCTTTGATAGGTTCACTCAGATATATCAAAATACATATCAGTACTATTATCTGGATGCTCCCATAGTTATATTAATTGTAATGCAAATCATAAAACACTTTGAAGTAACACCAAATATCAGTTATTATGTTTGAATAACCATAATTAAAACAGAAGTAGAAATTACTTGGGTGACTGTTCTAACAACCCTCGTCCCACACCAACACACACTCCGAGCCAAAGATAAGTTACAGTTGCATTTAATTAACAGACAGACAGGTCCTTGGCAGCAAACCGGCACAGACAAGCTTGGACAGCAATCCAGCACAGATAATCCGTGGCAGCAATCCAGCCTGCCAAGCTCACAATAATGTTCTCCGACATTAGTTCCTGTGTTGACTTTTGCAAAAGGGGCGTGTGCACAAGCAGTCCTTTTATAGTCTGGAGAGGAGCCTAATGACCACCAGCTGAGTGCAATTACCTCCTGTAATTGCGTAATTGTTCCTTACGCCTATTAGCTCTCCAGTGCCGGGCATCTAGGAACACCTCCCTTGGCTCCTCCCCACTGCTGACGTCTGGATCACACTCCCTTGTCTCCTCCCCACCTGGTCCAAGGCTCAGGCGCCTCCTGGTGGCCAACCAGCCTCTCTGTGCCCCGCTCGGAGTCGGAACCCTGTCCAGGGTCCTCCACATCCTCCAAAGCCGACTCATAGGGCCCCTTGCTGTCGGAGTCTGGTGGCAGCTCCAATGGCTCCTGCTGGGCCACAACAGGTGACTATAGATAGTAAAGAATAGTTGTGGTTATTCAGTCGCTAAGTTGTATCTGACTCTTCGCAACCCCTTGAACCATAACACATCAGACTACTCTGTCCTTCACTGTCTCCCAAAGTTTGTTCAGATTCATGTTCATTGGGTTGATGACGTTATCTAACCATCTTATTTTCTACCATCTCCTCCTTTTGTCTTCAGTTCTTCTCAACATCAAGGTCTTTTCCAGTGAGTCTTCTCTTGTCATTAGATGGCCAAAGTATCTTGAGCTTCAGCATCTGTCCTTCCAAAGAACAGTCAGGGTTGGTTTCCTTTGGAATTGACTGATATGGTCTTTCAGTTCAAGGGACTCTTAAGAGTTTTCTCCAGCACTACAATTCAAAAGCATCAATTTCTTCAGGACTTAACCTTCATTGTATTATGATCCAACTTCACACCCATACATTACTACCAGGAAAACCATAGCTTTAACTATATGGACTTTTGTGAGCAAGGTGATGTCTCTGCTTTTTAGTAATCTGTCTATGATTGCTTTCTTTCCAAGGAACAAGCATCTTTTAATTTCATGGCTTCTGTCACCATGTGGTTATAATACTGATATAAAATATATTCACAACAGAAATACACAATTACAAAACAAGATTGTTGTTTCCAAACAGTTACTTGCTTCCTGTAATTATATTTCCTATAATTTAGTTATAGATATGTATTGAAGAAAAACATTCAAGATCTCCAAATACTTTAGAACATTTTTGAGATGCAGATTATGTGAGACACATCACACAATTGATAATTAAAATAACAGTTAGGCTTTTCCTAGTTCATTTTACAATCACAGAATATGATGATGGAAGAGGAGGAGCAGGAGGAGCAGCAGCAGGAGGAGGAGGAGGAAAAAAAGAAAAGAAAGAAAGAATCCATTTTAGATCAACTTGATGTCTAACTAGTGTGCAGGCTTGTGGCATGAAAACTATAGGAGAAATACATGTGAACAGGATTCAACATATGCCTGTATCTTATACCATGTTAGAGAATTCTACAGGCAAAATTAGTAATCATCAGACACAAAGATCAAACTGCAACTTTCCCCAAAATTTGTGGTAGGAATCTTGCAATACAAGTCTTTTTCCTATTTGTGTATGTTTCTGTGTCTGCCTGCCTGCCTGTCATTCGTGTGTGTGTGTGAGGATGTGTGTATGTGCATGGGTGTGCTGTATATTTGTACTGCCTTACCAATCTGCCTGGGAAAGAAGTTCTTGAAATTAAATTATTTCCATATTATGGTCTGGCATTACTTGGCTTAATGAACATTTCCAAGAATAATTTTATTTTGTATTTGAGTTTTTCTATAACTAAGAACCTAAATGAACCTAAAAGGAAAAGAAAAAATATATTCCAATGCTTCATTCTTTTCTACCTCCTACCTGCTTCTGATGAAAAAAAAACACCTAATTATTCCAGCTCTTGCTTTTGAACACTTCAGAATCACTGTTGCAAAAGTCAATTATTTATACAAATTATTGGCTTGCATGTGGATGAAATATTTATCTGTGAAGTGCCTGAAAGTAAACTTACTCTATACTGGAAAAAGACGCTGAGCATTTATGTTATTTTTTTTCTAAATTAAAAAAAGAATATCAGTAAGATAATTATTTTAATACTGTAGTCTATTAAAAACCCTTGCTTCAAATGAAATGGCAAAAATGCTATGAGACATCCTTGACTCCTAATCGCATTCTTTAAATGTTGTAATGAGATCTTAGATTGCTTTGTGCTAGGTGGCTGTATGTCAAGTTAATTTTGCAGTTAAGCAGGGGAGATGTGGTGAGAGATATTTCCTGGCACCTCTCAAGAATAAGCTGTGCTGTGTGGATCTAAAATAGCCAGATCCCTTGCCAATATAACTGAAGCTGATAATTGAAAGATGCAGCTGTTTACTTGCCATCTACGCTGGTATTTCAAATATTCTCCAAATAAAAGAAAAGAAAAATATTGTGGTAGATGGGTATGGCTCTTCTTTAGCCGTCAAATGACCCAATTACATTATCAAACACCTGAAATTGGAGCGAACTGGACAAAAATGATTGACTTCACTTACTGCAAGTAAATGCAAGTATTAATATCTGATAATTCCAGGAATTGATACAATGATTCTGCTTTAAAAACATATACCAGGCAACACAGCTAATACTGAATTAGATGGAAAAATGTATTATATACAGCTCTGGTAATTATAAGAAGCCTCCCTTCAGCTTGTAGTGTTACTTTGAAAAGACTCCAAGCCTATTCTCAAGGCCAAATATTAAAATATGTGAACACTGTGTATTATTTCCATCACTACTGCTTGCAACACTGACAGCTAAGAGTTTATCCATGTTTTGGATTTTTTGGGTGACTGCATTCAGAAAATCCTCCAAAGGATAGTTTGGGAAAATGTGATTATGACAAATGTTTTTTTTAAATTTTTCCTTGCACCCAAAGGATTGAATCAGAGTTAACAGAGTTGGAAGAGACCTTGGAGGTCTTCTAGTCCAACCCCCTACTCAAGCAGGAGAACCTATACCATTTCAGACAAATGGCTGTTCAAACTCTTCTTAAAAACCTCCAGTGTTGGAGCACCCACAACTTCTAGAAGCCATTCCTCTGATTAATTGTCTCTCAAGAAATTTATCCTTAGTTCTAGTTTGGTTCTCTCCTTGATTAGTTTCCATCCATTGCTTTTGCTCTGCTTTCAGGTGCTTTGGAGAATAAGTTGACACCACCACCACTTCTTAATGGCAGCCCCTTACTTATTGGAACACTGATATCATGTCATCCCTAGTCTTCGTTAAACTAGACATATCAAATTCTTGCAACCATTATTCTTTATTTCTTATATGACTCAATCTGGTACCCTGAAGCATCCTGACCTTGAAACTATGGTTTGTACTAAGTTTGCATCATAGAGTTAGATATAGTTTGATCAGCTCTTTGCTTGTATAAGAGAGAAGAGAAAATACATTTTCTTGCTTCAGTATAGTGTTTCTTTAAGTTAGAATTGGCTGTAAAATAACTAGAAGCCAATGTGTTTTTAAACAGCACTTGAGATATTATAATTCAGTATTGGTTAGCACTAATATTATTTCTTTCTTTATCCTAATTAATTTTCAGCAGGTTGGAACTGCCATTCAAACAGAATACAGATAGTCCTTGACCTATGACCACAATTGAGCCCAAAATTTCTGTTGCTAACTGAAACATTTGTTAAGGGAATTTTATGACCTATCTTGCCACGATTGTTAAGTAAATTACTGCAATTGTTCAGTTACTTTGTTAAGTGAATCTGGTTTCTCCATTGACTTTGCTTGTGAAAAGGTTACAGAAGGTGATCACATGACCCCGGGACACTGCAACCATCATAAATATGAGTCACTTGCCAAGCATCTGAATTTTGATTACGTGACCATGGGGATGCTGCAAAGGTTGTAAGTGTGAAAAATGGTCATAAGTCACTTTTTTCAATGATATAACTTCGGGCACAAAATGAATGTAACATTACATCAAATGTTGTAAGTCGAGGACTACCTGTAAACCAAACTTAGATCCCTTCTTTTTTTTCAATAACATCAGCTCTTAATATAATAGGCAGTATAAGTACAGACTTCCCACAACAGAAAAAGTTTAACTTTCATTACAGTTTCTGCAGACACAATGCTATTTTGCTTTCTATTTTCATTATTTTCAAATCCTAAGAAATCAGAGTTGTGGCCAAAATTGCAGAAAAGTATCTTAACATGGTCTCTTCTTTTTCCCCTCTGCAGCTTGCCATGAAACACAAGTGTTGAAAATGACGGTGTGGAGATCTTTCTGAATGGAACTGCAAAAATAGGATTGCCCATTTTTAGTGAAAATGCAAGTCTGTCTCTTTTCCAACAATTTGGTAATCAGTTCCAATTATCATGTAGGAAATTAGTATTCCTACTTTTTCTATTGCTAGGCCATTCAGTGTCTGTCTTTTTTTAATATTTAAAATGAGATGGTGTTAATATGTAAATTGGACCAAAGGATATACTAAACTGCACTGAAATGCAAGAATCTATTGTTCCCAATATTGTGTAGGAATACAGTATTGTAGCTGCAGGAAAGGTGATCAAGTGACAGTGAAATTCAGTAATTGTTATAAAATGGTTTCTTAGAGCAAATTTTGAAGTAAACGTGTTCATAACTTATATTATGAAGTGTTCATAACTTCTATCACAGGGCAACAAAACTAGGTTGCTATGAAAAACAGCTTGACTTCTCAGTTCTACCATTTTTAGTCAGCTTATTTTGCACATTTCATCACTAACATGGTAAATTTCAATTTGAATTGTCCATCATGTTGTCAACACTATTTTTTTCCTTATGGTCTGAGTTTATTTTAATGTTACCAAAAACACATTAGAAATGTTAAGGAAAGGCTAATTAAATTGATAAATATGTCAATATTTTATCTGGAATCTAACTCTTACCTTTTTTAAATGGAACAAAATGTCCTTCTAAATAAACATTATATTGAAACTGCTTCAAGAATTAATACATGCACAAGCACTATTGTAAGTTTTTTGAATTCTTCTATTGATAAGCATGCTTCAAATTTATTGCTCAAAGTAAGACTTGCTAGAGTTTTCCTAAATAATGTAATCTGGACCTATGAAGAGCATATAGAAGTACTTCAGTCTATTTGCAGTCATTGGATCATATTCATTCATTATAATTAACATTATTTATAATAAAATACACATTTCCACTTTTCATTTTATAAAAGGCAAAGTTTTCTTATTTGCAAAAAAAAATATCCTTTAAAACAGATTTTTACATGCATTGGAGCCTTCTGGCTTATTCCTGGTTTTCATCCTTCCAATGCTAGTCTGGAGAACTGAATTGAACATTCAGTCTAGATAGTTATGTCAGATTTGTCAGCACGCAATAATTGGAGTGGTAATATAGAACCATTAACTTCCAAATTTTGGCTGGGGGAAAGGAGCTGATTAGGAAGCTTTTTCTCCTGTTAGCACTGAATTTATGTCTGACCTAAAATGAAAAATGCACAAACTGCTTAAACAGCCCCATAATGAATCTATAAAATTCTGGGTAGAATCATGGGCATGCATAGCCCATTACAAAAAACTTCTAAAAGCTTGAAATTTACAGTGTTTGAAATTCAAATGTCTAGGTCAAAAAAAAAAGAAAAAGAAACCCTTACACCTACAGGGTTTAATATTTGGGTGACAATGAGAAAAGCAATATAAGGCAGTCTGGGGATACTTTGAATGGAGTGATAATTCTTATGGAAAGTCACTTTTATATTCTCTCATGTTTGTATAATTATGAACCAAGAGGGAAAAAACAGTATAGGTAAAGAATTAAATCATTATGGAGAAAAGGCATCCAGTTAACTGCGTATTGTATGTCATCATAATGTAAACATTTTATAGGCTCTATTTATTTTTATGGGTAATTTACTGACTGGTAACAGCCCAGGTTTGACAGCTGCATGGACTTCCATCAATATGGTCTCTATAGCATACTGTGGGCTACATTCTAAGTTTACATAGAAGTTATTTTTATTTCCTTTGTTAAATCATTTTTAATGTATTATCATTATTTATTTTGCACATTTTTTTAAAAAAATCATCTCAGTTGATGAAACTGGCTTTTTGTCAATGCAGGGATTTTTTTTTCACATGCCAAAAAATAAAATTCTCAAGCCATTTCATCGACTTGATACATTCAGAAACTAAAACCTAATTTCTGTTTCTATTACTAAGTAAATTTAAGTTACGTGATGTTTTCTTAGGATAATTAGAAACAAGTGTGCTTATACTGAAAATAAATGTGATTGTATTAAAAAATGTCCTCCTGGAAAATTGATGTAGTAGTCAATTATAGTGTTAGATATTTGTGTACATAAATTATACAGTAATATTTCATATTAAAATGTATTTGTAAAAAGTAGCAAGATCAATAGTTTCATTATCACCTTTTTAAAGTTCTGCAAAGAATAAAAAATCAGAAGTTATTAAGATAGTCATACCTGCCTCATGCTGTTGCTAGCAACATGTTGTAAGTTAATGTGAAAATATTTAACAGAATTGCTCTCTTAATGAGTGAACCTAAAACACATTTTATTTTAATATGCCAAAATTGTCAATATTTTCTGTTGTCCTGAAGCTTAATTTTTTGCCACTCTAAAATAAATGAAGGTACTTTGCTCCATTGCTATTTTTCACAGACATTATGTTTGTCATTTAAAGTTTTAGCCATTAATTGAAATATACTTTTGTATCAGTGATAGACAACCTTAAGACAGTATATAATTCCCATACCTATTTTTGTAGCCATCTAGAAGGACCTCCTACCTTTGAAAATCACTTTTGATCATCTCCCAAGTTGAGTTGGGAGGCTCTTGTACTACTTCCGTATTCACTCTCTCCCAGGACTACCATCCTCCCCATTTGAAAAAGGGCTGAACATTTCTTCTCACAGACTCTGCTGTTGTCCCTGCACAACTATCACATTCCCTGTGGCCCTCAGATGCCAGGAAACAGATACAGCTCTAAGTGAAAGTGGAGAAAACTAATCCTCATCTATATTATTGAAGAGGTAGGATGGGTGTACATTATAGCTACACATGTTGAATGCAGATGCATTCATTTTTTTGGCTTACATTATTTTGGGAAAAGACAGCTTTAATGAGTTATATATGAAAGCATATCTTGACTGCATATGTTATCATTACTGCTAGATCTCATTGCCATAATTTACCTGGTTTCAAGTAGGTTCAAATTCATAATGAACAAAACGTTATGACGTGTGTGGCTGATTCAGCTTTTTCTTTGCCTTAGATCCAATAGAGCCAAGATTTCTGTCTGTGGTTACTAAACAAATAGTGTGATCCTGTCTCAACATTTCTTATTTAAAGTGGGCATGGACCATCAACCTGGACCTCTAAATTATATCTTTGGACCATGTGCAAAAGTGATTCTCTTCAGCTTTTCATGGCTTACACTCTGTGCATAGGCTAAAATGTCACAATTTTATTTTACCTGCATAGTATATAGAAGGCAACTTATATGAGGGCCTGCAAACACGTTAAATGCAAACTGAGGCATAGCTGCACCTCAGCAAACATATCACATGTGCAAATAGCCTATGTGTTTTTATGTTGTGCACATGTATATATACTTGCATACCATATAGCTTTTCTAAGTTTCATCTGTCCCATTTAGAGGTTGCCTCTTGTGGAATCTTAGCTTTAATGCCTTCCTTCCTTCCTTCCTTCCTTCCTTCCTTCCTTCCTTCCTTCCTTCCTTCCTTCCTTCCTTCCTTCCTTCCTTCTGGCAGAAGTGCCTAATAAAATATTAACATATTAAAGGCCCATAAGGAATCAGCCACTCAAACTGAAGATTTCATGGCTCAACTTATTGTATATATGCCTTAACAAAATGATTTACACAACCCTGGCCATGGGTTTTAATCATTACTTCAGAAAGATGACTGACTATGAAGAATGTAATTATATCCTGTGGCCTGATAATGTGTGCAGTTTCTTGTAGAACAACTTTGTTGTTCAGCATTGTCATATCTTGCTTTGCTTTGTTGAGAATTATTTTGTTTTTTTTATCTGTATTGTAAATATTCACTTTGCTAAAAATATTATTTAGCCATATGTTGCAGGCACATTATTAAGTTGTTTCAGCCATATACTCTCTCAAAAGTTAAAAACACTGTAGCTATAATTATTCCCAGGACCTACATCACATTGCTGAAGGTTGAGAATGAATTGCCGTTCCTCTGAAGGTTGAGAATGAATTGCCGTCCCTCTCTTAGCCTAGGACTATCTGGACTCATGGATTAAGATGCTGGTTGTATACAATTTATATTTTGGCAACATTAGAATTTATTATATGCAATATTTTGGTTTTCATTGTATTGTATGTAATTCATATCAAATTGTACAGTTACAATTCAGTTTTCATAATAAATATTTTATTAAGTATGTGAATGTTGAATTTTACTTATAAATGTGTGATGAAATTTGTTTAAATTGTGAACTGGATAATTGGGGGAAATAGCAATTATAAATTATACAGTACATTGCAATCATCCACAAAATCAACTTTCTAGGCTGAAGGTCACACCTGGCTTTTGAATGTCATGATAGGACACATTCCCAAGTTTTGATAGTCTTGGTAGGAAGAAAGCTACCATTAAATATAAAATTAAATCAAAATATAGTTTATGTAATTTCTCCACTATGTTCATAATTAACAATTATGATGCAATTAAAAACTTTTGTTAATGCTCTGTTATTCCCAAGAAACGTTTTCAGGAGTTGTTTATAAACATGGAGGCGTGCAGAGGAATCAAAGTGGCTATAACAGGAGTCAAAGCTCCAGCACACACACATTGCACACAAGCAAAAAAAGTGAATGGAGCTTCCATCTGACATGGTCACATGCAACATTCCCACAATTTTTGACAGCCTACAGATACCAATAGACATAAAACTTCTATTTCTGCTACCCTGAATTAAACTATGGCAGGTTATGGGACGGTTTTTTTTTTTTAAGGTATTCAGGATTTTTCTGGACCAGCAACAACTACTTTCAGTCTTTGAAAACTTTTTATATCCTTAGCTCTGTAACATAATTTATTTTCATTAATTGTTATTTATATGGATGTTTTAAACCATGTTTGCTGGCCAGACATTGTTAGATTAGTAACTACATTAAAAGAATGCAATAAATAAATACATAATAAGCTTCCATGACATAATTTTCAGTCCCCACAGTCTTTTCATCTAAGGATTTGTGGCATTTTCATTGTTCTTTCTTAAAATGATAGAATCTCCAGGCTGGCTTCTTAGGCCATGGGGGACCTGGGGGTGGGGGGACCACAATTACATACCTGAGGTTTTGTAATAGGGTTTTTGTATTTTGATTGAAAAATACAATTCTAGCAAAATAATCAAACCCCCTCCCCCCAAAAAGAATTAAGTGAACACTCACAAGGAGATTGTTTGACATAGGAACCATAACATTTTATCATTTGAAGTCTATTATGAATTATTTGCTGGTACAACCCAGAAAACAATATGGCTACTCCAGTCCATCAATGGTTCACATTTGTAGACCTGTTGCCAAAGCATAACAGACCACAGAGAGAAAAAAATGTGTTCCTTGACAATTACACATAACTTTTTTTTTGTTTCAAGGCAATTCATCCTTTCACAAATTGATTTAGAATTTGCACATGAGCAATTTGTGATTTGGTCCACCTTAGGTCTTGGCTATGTTTTTGCTGTTATAATTGAGTTCCTCTGCTTTCTTGTTCCAAATCTGTAGTCAATTTGATTTCTATATACTCCACCTGATGACATCCTTTTATTTAAGCACAAATAAGAAGACTGTGTTAGCAATTAAGAAATCATTGGACTGGCAGAATTTGATGTCATTCTTTATTTCAGCTTCCAAAGCCATAGAATCCAAGTACATTTCCCCCCTTAATATCTCCATTGTTAATATTTCACTCTCTAACCACGAGCAGCACAGCTTGTTTGTATATTCTATCAATTTCATCCTACCCTCCCTGAAAAATACACACTGAGTAGTGAATATCAGAAAACAGTTGTATGCTTCCTTCTAACTCAAATTTGTCCAGCATCTGTGAAAATAGTATAACCAGGAGACAGCAGGACCATTTCTGCTTAAGATGAACCTTGCCCCAAATTCTGTGTTGCTTAGATTTGTAAGATGTGTATCTCTCTGCTGCTTTGTGCTGCCATAGCACCTCTGCAAATAGTACTTCTGGTGTTGGGAGCCAGTTATATTTCCCGAATAATGAGCCTATAGCTCTCTGATGAGAGAGTCATGTGGTTTCAAAATTAATGCCATCCCCTGTGAGACTGGTAATCTGAACAAACAATAACTACTTCGATTTCTGGAAAAGACTATTGCTAGGAGTGTAACAATCTTAAAAGCCGCCTAAAGCATTTTTTCAGATCATTTTATGTATAACGTAGCTAAAGTGGAGTTATTCTGCATCTCTTTCTCACCCTTCACCCCTCTGGGTTGAGGTGTCTGTTTTTCAGTGACACTGTTATGTTCCCCATGTTTGACATTCCAATGACAGTTGCCTCTCTTCACAAGAAACCATGTGCTGCATAGTTCTTCTGGTAACGTGCCAAAGTGGAAGCTGCCCTTCAAACTCCATACCGTATATTAGCAGGAGCTGATTTTGATGGCTTTTAGCAGAGTCGCTCATTCAAAAGAAAAGTGAGATGACTAATGTTCGTTATGAGTATATAATATATGTATTAACAGAAGAAGCTCAGTGGGCCATATGGAGGAATTATACAATACTTCTCTGCTTTTGTGCCTCAAAGATAACCAAGAACTTCCTGCTTTATTGAGGCAACCCATCTACTGTATAGTACTAGCTGCTTTGTAATCTCACTTGCATTGTTTAATTGATGAACTCCATGAAGAAACCCATTTAGTTTGTACAAGAAGACACAGAGCCAAGCACATTAAAAGAAAAACCCTGAAGGTATTTTCAGCCAAGTCTTTTCATCATGCAAGTAATGCTGTCCAGATGTCATCTTCCACTGTTACCTATCACGTATTTGCTCTTCTTCCTTTCTGCAAAATAAATACAGACTGACAGAGAGACAGACAGACAATACGTTACGGGAAAAACATGGAATTGCCATATAATGCCTAAATTTGTTGTACTAGACTTTTCCATCTAGAAACATCACATCATTCTATTATGTAGAATCTGTTCTCCTTAAATAGAAATATGTCTAAGTGCAATGTGAAATGTTTAATGTGACATGTTCCCCAGCAAGCAAAAATATATATCTTGTTTTTAAACACTATGGACCTTTCATTAATGTGGCATTCTTTCAAGTGTAAATAAAATTTACTTAGGAAACTATTAAATAATTATTGTTTAAAGTGTGGGCTGAAACTTCAGGAATTAGGAAGTCAGTGACATGCAAGTGAAATGGGCAATAGCAGTAGCGCTTAAACATATATACTACTTGATAGTGCTTTACAGCCCTCTCTTAGCGGGTTACAGAGTCAGCATATTGCCCCCAATCTGGGTGTTCATTTTACAAACCTCAGAAGGATGGAAGGCTGATTCAATCTTGAGCCAGTCAGGATCGAATTCAACAGTAAGTTAACCCGCAATACTTCATTCTAACCACCGGCCACCACAGCTCATAAATTCAGCTACATAAATTCAATAAATCAGTAAATCTTGCCAGAAACGTTTTGAGTCCATATAATTTATACATATATATATGTATATATACATATGCATACACACACACACACATACATTCATTTATATATATGTGTGTGTGTGTGTGTGTGTGTGTGTATATAGATAGATAGATAGATAGATAGATAGATAGATAGATAGATAGATAGATAGATAGATAGATAGATAGATAGATAGATATAATATATATATAATTGACCCTTGCATTGCAATGCATGTTTACTGAAAAGAAGCTAGCCTTATTGACTTCATTCGGGCTTATTAGGTAAGTGGATGTAGAATTTCAGCCTTAATTACATTGAAGCAAGAAATAAATTAATCCCACAGTGCTAAATTAACTGCATGCCGCTAGCTAGCACAACCATTTTTTTTCTTGCCTTGTAAAAATTCCATCTACCGCCAAATGAGGCTTTCTACTGAAGCTGTAAAAACACTTGGGTTATCACCTTTCCTTTTTAAAACCATTTTTTAAATTCACTGATCTGTGCTGCATTGAAGTTCTGTGAAAATATGGCATAGTAATTTTAATTGTTGTGAATCGCTCCTGAAACTAGTGCAGTAGAAAAAACTGATGTCAGGAAAGTCAAGTAAGTTTTCCTGACCCAAAATGCAATTTATAGCTCGGCTATAAACATTCAGACACAAAAAAACATTGATTGGGGTACCAAGAAATGAGAACAGTGCTAGGAAACAAGGCCATTGGGAGATAATACCTATGGAAAATAAGTATTAATTCTTACCCAGAGTACATAACATCTCTGTAATTCATTGAGCTATCTTCTGCCAAACTTACTTCGTTATTCTTGCCTCATCACCATGCATATCCAATCAAGCTATGTTGCTATAACCATTACTACATGTATAGTATGCATGCTATGTATATTACAATCAGCAAAAGTCTGTGTAACAGCATTCCATCTCTGCCTTTAGGTTTGTCTTCTGCTCCCTCTGGTGCCATAATAAACAATTTGTGCTTCAAATGAAGTATATGCTGATCTCCCAATATAAACTGACAAGTTCTGGAGAAAGTTTGTGACAGATTTCTCCTACATTACTTTCATTAGTGATAAGGCTGCATCACCCCTACTATCTCACTTGAATTTACTCTGCACCAAATTCAATATCAATTTTTCATGAAAGAAACAGACAGCGCTAACAAAACTCAGAAGTGAGAGGTTTTCCCTGCAGATTCATTTATTCAGAATGGATTTTTTGCTTGAGAAAAAATATGAAAAGACTGGTTGTAGAATATAAACAACACATGTGGTATACAGTATATCCAGGGAAGTTTGAAAGTATGCTAACATTAGAGACAATATCTAATTCCTTCATCTGTGTTTTATCATTTTTATTATAGCCTTGTTGAAATGTGGAATATTTGTTTGTAAAACATACATTGTTAAGGAAATCGAGAATTCAGTAGCTAAAATACTTAGGAATTGTAGCCAAAACATCAGAATGACACCAGATTGGGAAAGACTGTGGTACAGTTATTCCTCAGTTTGAAAACAGATGAAGGCAAGTGTTAAATATTCATTAGTTAGAATTAAGCATTCATTACATTCAAGCCAGCAACAGCCTCTTGCGTCCTGATTGGCTGGGACGCAGCAGAGGCTGTTGCCGGCCACAGTTACTTGCTGATTGACCGAGGCGCTGACGTCAGCGGTTGCTGCCCAGTCCTCGGCCACTGATTGGTTAACTTAGTTGTATAAATACCTTGGCGCGCGGTTCCCCCTTTTGAATCGCTGTCACCTTCTTCTACTGTTTAAATAAAGCTGTTAGTTGTTCGGAAACCCTGGCTGTCGCGTTCTCCTTCCACCAGAATACAAAAGCAAGGGTCAGAATAAAAAGTTGTACCCACCATTATCAACCCAGTAATGATCAAGCAAGTTCAAGAATTTCAAAGTTTTTCAGTTGTGAAACTGATTTTGTCACAAGTAAAATGTCCTGCCCCATTTACATATGAAACAAATACATTTATTTCGATCCCAAAACCAATTCTAACCATGCTGTAACACCTTATTACATTTATCTATTTCATTTCCTCCCTGCTTGGGCCCTGATTCCACTCAGTGACTGTTCCATCTACAACAGGGGTATCAAACTCGATTTCATTGAGGGCACATCAGTGTTGTGTTTGACCTCGTGAGGCGGGGTGGGGTTGGCCAACTACACATCACTTGTGTCGGGGTGACTGGCAGCCTGAGAGCTCTGTCAGCGAAAATGGGCTGTTTCCAGGGTGACTCTGCAGGTCAGATCTAATCACCTTGTGGGCCAGATCCGGCCCCTGGGCCTTGAGTTTGACACCTCTGATCTACAACTTTCTGTTCTTCCTTTGTGAACTAAGAACACCTTCTATGATGGTTCTAAGAATGGGCAATATTTTTACTCTGTTCCTAAATCTGACTTTATTTACTCTTGCCTCAGGGCATCTCTGACCTAGAACTATTCCAGGTACAGGACATCATTCATCCTGATCAGCTACAGAAGATTTGTCCTTTATCTTCTTCCCAATGATGGTTAGACCAATCCAAGTGTTGTTCTCTCTAGCAGGAGATAATGCCTGTTCAGGTAGCACATTGGTAATTACATCCTTTTAATGATCACATATTCTCACAAAACAGTGCTCTATGGGCTTCAAAAACTGATTTCCTTGTGGTTTTGTCCCAATTTGTTGTTTGTTTGCAG